>NC_069504.1:1074652842-1074955342 GCF_027579735.1 Bombina bombina
GAATATGATTTTTAATGATTTTTTTCTGACTGATGACTGTGCATGTAGAACACTAACCATGACAGTTTTTTTACTACCTCAGTCTGCAATACACTGCTTTCCTTTCCTTTTTTTTAAAAAATTCCTCCCCATAGGTTTAAGATATAGGGGTAGATTTATCATAGTACGAGCGGACATGATACGATGTAACAAATCATGTCCGCTGCATACGCTGTCAGCATTTATCATTGCACCAGCAGTTCTTGTGAACTGCTGGTGCTATGCCGCCCCCTGCAGATTCGCGGCCAATCGGCATCAATCAACCCGATCGTATTTGATTGGGTTGATTTATGTCTGCGGCCTCAGAGCAGGCGGACAAGTTATGGGGTAGCGGTCTTTAGACCACTGCTTCATAACTTCTGTTTCTAGCGAGCCTGAAGGATCTTGATAAATCGGTCCCATAATCTACAAAATGCAGCCTTGACTGTGCCTTTAATTTGTCTACAGTTCCTTCTACAGAATGTAAGATATTGTTGTTTAATGCAAATTCCAAATGAGCTACAATAAAGTCTGTGCTAAATTGATAATTAGGACCTCTTATTTCTACGATTTATTTCACAGCTCTCAATCCCACTTTGGGCTAGATTATGACTGGTGCGCAAGTGTTTGTGCAAGATCAGAAGCAAATGCAAACGCAAGAGCTTGTTTTTTTTTTTACTCGACTCTGTATAATGAGTGGAGCGGGTGTTTAAATTACCTCTAGTTCATTTATGCAAATTTGCAATGATTTGCTCTCCCTATACTTTCAATGGGCCCCATTGATCACAAAAGTGAACTCGCATTACAGGTTGAAAGTAAAAGTAATCGCTTGTACTCAATCGCATTTAACGCCCAAACTTTCTACGCGACTTGAAAGAAAGAGGAAAAAGTTGTACTAAACTATACTAACCCCTAAACTGCCACAACCTCCATAGCAAACTACCCCGCTACATTATTAACCCCTAAACCTCCACATCCTCATTGCAAAATACACTGCTACACTATTAACCCCTAAACCATCACACCACCCATTTCTAACTTCCTAACCACCACACAGCCCACTACAAATTACCCTGCTACACTATTATCCCCTAACTGCCACACAGCCCACCGCATATTACCCTTCTACACGTTTAACCCCTATCCACTGCACAGCCCACCACAAATTAGCCTGCTACACTATTAACCCCTAAACCACCACAAAACCGCTATAAACTCTATAGCCTATTACACATCTCAATGAGTGACGATGCTGGCGAAATATTCGAAGCAGCATCGGCACTGACATTGGTGATTTAAAGTAAAGGATCTCTATAAATAGATCACCAAACCTAATAAACATAGCTATGAACCCTAAACCACCAATATTACCACTGCATTATCCCCTAACCTACTTAACCCCTAAACTGCTACAGCCCCATCACAAACTACCTTGACTCTAATTAAAGAGATAGTCAAGTCAAAATTAAACTTTCATTATTCAGATAGAGCATGCAATTTGAAACAACTTTCCAATTTACTTCCATTAAAAAAGTACACAGTCTTTTTATATTTAAACTTTTTGAGTCACCAACTCCTACTGAGCATGTGCAAGAATTCACAGAATAAGCGTATATGCATTTGTGATTGGCTGATGGCTGTCACATGGTACGTGTAACATAGTAACATAGTAACATAGTAGATAAGGTTGAAAAAAGACCGAAGTCTATCGAGTTCAACCTATACAAATCTAAAATACTTACAAAAAGCTCCAGTTAAGCTTAAATAACCCCACTAAAAGGTGATTTTTTTAATACTAGCAATCATATCCATTAATTTTGCTTATATACAGAAATGTATCCAGACTATTTTTAAATGTATCTAGGGTATTGGCATTCACTACCTCCTTTGGTAATGAGTTCCACAATTTTATTGCTCTTACAGTGAAAAAATGTTTCCGTTGCAGGAGATTAAATCTCCTTTCCTCCAACCTTAAATTGTGACCTCTTGTCAGAAACAATTTTCTTGGAATAAACAGAGCTTCTGCCATCTCTGTATATGGGCCTTGAATATATTTATATAAAGTAATCATGCTAGCATTTATGATTGACTGATGGCTGTCACATGGTACAGGGGGAGTGGAAATAGACATAACTTTTAAAATTGTCAGAAAAAAATATACTATTCATTTGAAGTTCAGACTAACTGCTATTACATTATCTTTTTATCTTGCATCTGTTGATTATGCAAATCTACTGTGTTGACTGGTCATTTAACCCCCTAACAGATAACCCCCTAAGACCCCTAACCATACAAAAAATAAAAAAATACTAACATTAAAAAAATACACTACAAAATAAAAAAAACCCTACCAAATTTTAACCCCCCCCCCAAACAGTTATGTCTATACTAAAACTAAAGTCACCTTAAGAAAAAGCCCACCCCAAAATAAAAAGCCCTATACTAACACTGAAACCAACTCTAAGAAGGGCATTTTGTAGCGTATTGTGATTTATAAGTGATTTAACTTTAAGAGTTACATTTCAAAATCATGCTCACAGTACTATATTTGGAGAACAACTATGTGGAATCGATACATGACATGATATTGAACATTTACATTAAGAAGAAATATCAGGACATAACATCTATAAAAAGTATACATCTCATATATATATATATCATATGATATAGGTGAATGCATATTGAGAAATGACTTCAAATACAAATGTGCATGTTTAGGAATTTTTAATGTAGACAATTAAAAACAACACATTAATTATTTGGTAATGTGCAAATATTGTTGACAAACATATTAAACAAGATTGGAGTATATTCATTGATGAACATTCATGGATTAGCACTTGCCTCAAAATATATTCGGGATCAGCAACACATTGCCTTCACTCGTTTCTTTCACAAGACAGCCATCAACAGATATTTCATTACTCTTTATCATCTATGTTTCAACAATGTACATGATTGACACAGTCCATAAACCTAGAAAATCATGGTTTTAAACTTGTGTTCTCATTCGCAAACATGACGCATCCAATATCGTGGAACAACGTAATCCAATCAAATGACGGATTTAAGACTTTTGCATGTGACATCTTACGCAACATGGTGCATCCAATATTGTGGAACAACGTAATCAAATCAAATGACGGATTTAACACCTTTGCATGTGACATTTTATGCAACATGGTGCATCCGATATTGTGGAACAACGTAATCCGATCAAATGACGGATTTAACACTTTAGCATGTGACATCTTATGCAACATGGCGCATCCAATATCTCGGAACAATGTAATACAATCAAATGATGGATTTAACACCTTTGCATGTGACTTTTAAAGAACATGACTCATCTGATATCACGGAACAATGTAATCTAATCAAATGACGGATTTAACACCTTTGCATGTGACGTTTTACAGAACATAGCTCATCGGATATCGCGGAACAATGTAATCCAATCAAATGACGGATTTAACACCTTTGCATATGACGTCTTACGCAACATGGCGCATCCAATATCGTGGAACAACGTAATACAATCAAATGACGGATTTAACACATTTGCATGTCAATAATAAATGTAATTCTATTTCAAAAACTGGCATGTGCTATATTGTTAACTAGCAAGCGTGTTTGTTTTATGTAATGCACAGCTTCACATAATGTAACGCTAGATAACATAATACTGTGATATGTGAAATATAATCTATTGTTGGTACAAAAAATATAAATTTCATTACAATAGGAATATTAGGAAACATTTAGGAAGCAGCTACTATATACATTACGAAAATGTGTACGGTTTATACATTATATGTTAACTATAGCAATATATTGTTGGATAATTAAATATTTTAAAAAATAATAGAAAGAGATTAATCATCTAAAATGTGTGCATTACACACATTGATTTCTTGTTATACTACTACAAATAGATGTAAGGAAAATTGGAATATATGTGCTGCCAACATTCAGATAATAGTCTGTTTTAAATATATAATATGTGTATGTTGATGTCAAAAGAAATAATAATAAAAAGTACATTATGAATGCATATCCATAAATTAAGAATTGTGGTCAGCATCACTTAAGGATTATCAACATAAAATATCTTTTATTAGAAATGACATTAATAAATAAAGAAGAAAAATAACATTTTAATGACATTATTCTTTTTATTATGATAAATATGATTTATGAATGTCATAAAACAAAGAAATAAGCTAATAGGACAAATAAGTCAGAATGAGAACACAACCCCTTTGGAGCCATCTGCCAAGGTGACATAGTGCATCACAGTCCTTGGAGGGAGTTGACAAGGGTAAACAAAGGCCAACATAGCCCCTTAATAGCCATCTGACAAGGTGACATAGTGCATCACAGTCTTTGGAGGGAGTTGACAAGGGTAAACAATGGCCAACATAGCCCCTTATTAGCCACCTGACAAGGTGACATAGTGCATCACAGTCCTTTCAGGGAGTTGACAAGGGTAAACAAAGGCCAACATAGCCCCTTTGGAGCCATCTGACAAGGTGACATAGTGCATCACAGTCCTTTCAGGGAGTTGACAAGGGTAAACAAAGGCCAAAATAGCCCCTTAGTAGCCATCTGACAAGGTGACATAGTGCATCACAGTCCTTTCAGGGAGTTGACCAGGGTAAACAAAGGCCAACATAGCCCCTTAGTCTAAATCTGACAAGGTGAAATAGTGCAACAGGCACAACAATAACAACAAACAACAAAATTGGCCAAATGGCAACAAATATAATAACATGTGGATGGAGGAGCTATTCGTGCTTCCTCGGATCATCTCTGGATTCTCCACTTACTGGGGCATCAGCCTCACCTTCATCGTCCTGAGGTCCTGCAGCTGTGCCTCTAAATGCATGATTCTCATTAGCGTAATGCAATTAGGCAGCACCTGTATAACAATGGTTTCATGCATCCTTCCCAGCAACTGATTGGAGTCACAGCCTAAACAAAAATAAATTATTATTAATTACAGAACATAATAAAAATATAGCAAAGAGACATTGTAGTAAATAAAATAAAAATCAGGATTATAATAAAATATGCTATAGAGAAGAAGAATTACACATTAAATATGTTCTTCATAGATAAACCATTAAGATATTAAGGCCTAGATTTGGAGTTTGGCGGTAAAAGGGCTGTTAACGCTCCGCGGGCTTTTTTCTGGCCGCACCATAAATTTAACTCTGGTATCGAGAGTTCAAACAAATGCTGCGTTAGGCTCCAAAAAAGGAGCGTAGAGCATTTGTACCGCAAATGCAACTCTCGATACCAGAGTTGCTTACGGACGCGGCCAGCCTCAAAAACGTGCTCGTGCACGATTCTCCCATAGGAAACAATGGGACTGTTTGAGCTGAAAAAAAACCTAACACCTGCAAAAAAGCAGCGTTCAGCTCCTAACGCAGCCCCATTGTTTCCTATGGGGAAACACTTCCTACGTCTGCAGCCAATCAGATTGAGCTCGCATTCTATTGGCTGTTCCGATCAGCCAATAGAATGCGAGCTCAATCTGATTGGCTGATTGGATCAGCCAATCGGATTGAACTAGATTCTGATTGGCTGATTCCATCAGCCAATCAGAAAATTCCTACCTTAATTCCGATTGGCTGATAGAATCCTATCAGCCAATCGGAATTCGAGGGACGCCATCTTGGATGACGTCCCTTAAAGGAACAGTAATTCGTCGTTCAGTCGTCGGTCCGGATGGATGTTCCGCGCTGGAGGTCTTCAGGATCCTGCCGCTTCGCTCCGGATGGAAGACCATAGAAGATGCCGCCTGGATGATGACTTCAATCGGATGGAAGATCCTCTTCTGCCCCGCTTGGATGAAGACTTTGACCGGATCATGGACCTCTTCAGCCCCCCGCTTGGGCTTGGATCAGGACATCGGAGGAGCTCTTCAGGACGGATCGGTGAACCTGGATGGTGAAGACAAGGTAGGAAGATCTTCAGGGGCTTAGTGTTAGGTTTATTTAAGGGGGGTTTGGGTTAGATTAGGGGTATGTGGGTTGTAATGTTGGGGGGGGGGGGTATTGTATTTATTCTTTTACAGGCAAAAGAGCTGAATTTCTTGGGGCATGCCCCGCAAAGGGCCCTGTTCAGGGCTGGTAAGGTAAAAGAGCTTGTAACTTTTTTTATTTAGAATAGGGTAGGGAATTTTTTATTTTGGGGGGCTATGTTATTTTATTAGGGGGCTTAGAGTAGGTGTAATTAGTTTAAAATTGTTGTAATATTTTTCTTATGTTTGTAAATATTTTTTTATTTTTTGTAACTTAGTTCTTTTTTATTTTTTGTACTTTAGCTAGTTTATTTAATTGTATTTATTTGTAGGAATTGTGTTTAATTAATTTATTGATAGTGTAGTGTTAGGTTAATTGTAGGTAATTGTAGGTAGTTTATTTAATTATTTTATTGATAGGGTAGTGTTAGGTTTAATTATATCTTAGGTTAGGATTTATTTTACAGGTAAATTTTGTTATTATTTTAACTAGGTAACAATTAAATCGTTCTTAACTATTTAATAGCTATTGTACCTGGTTAAAATAATTACAAAGTTGCCTGTAAAATAAATATTAATCCTAAAATAGCTATAATATAATTATAATTTATATTGTAGCTATATTAGGATTTATTTTACAGGTAAGTATTTAGCTTTAAATAGGAATAATTTATTTAATAAGAGTTAATTTATTTCGTTAGATGTAAATTATATTTAAGTTAGGGGGGTGTTAGTGTTAGGGTTAGACTTAGCTTTAGGGGTTAATACATTTATTAGAATAGCGGTGAGCTCCGCTCGGCAGATTAGGGGTTAATAATTGAAGGTAGGTGTCGGCGATGTTAGGGAGGGCAGATTAGGGGTTAATACTATTTATGATAGGGTTAGTGAGGCGGATTAGGGGTTAATAACTTTATTATAGTAGCGCTCAGGTCCGCTCGGCAGATTAGGGGTTAATAAGTGTAGGCAGGTGTCGGCGACGTTGAGGGGGGCAGATTAGGGGTTAATAAATATAATATAGGGGTCGGCGGTGTTAGGGGTAGCAGATTAGGGGTACATAAGGATAACGTAGGTGGCGGCGCTTTGCGGTCGGAAGATTAGGGGTTAATTATTTTAAGTAGCTGGCGGCGACGTTGTGGGGGGCAGGTTAGGGGTTAATAAATGTAATACAGGGGTCGGCGGGGTTAGGGGCAGCAGATTAGGGGTACATAAGTATAACGTAGGTGGCGGTCGGCAGATTAGGGGTTAAAAATTTTAATCGAGTGGCGGCGATGTGGGGGGAGCTCGGTTTAGGGGTACATAGGTAGTTTATGGGTGTTAGTGTACTTTAGGGTACAGTAGTTAAGAGCTTTATGAACCGGCGTTAGCCAGAAAGCTCTTAACTCCTGCTATTTTCAGGCGGCTGGAGTTTTGTTGTTAGAGCTCTAACGCTCACTTCAGAAACGACTCTAAATACCAGCGTTAGAAAGATCCCATTGAAAAGATAGGATACGCAAATGGCGTAGGGGGATCTGCGGTATGGAAAAGTCGCGGCTGAAAAGTGAGCGTTAGACCCTTTAATCACTGACTCCAAATACCAGCGGGCGGCCAAAACCAGCGTTAGGAGCCTCTAACGCTGGTTTTCACGGCTACCGCCGAACTCCAAATCTAGGCCTAAGAAAACTAAAAACCTATTAATCGGCAAAACATTATTTCTTTGATTTATGACACACTGTGAAAAAGCTGTTAATAACAAATACAAAGTATTGGCATATATACATAATATATGTCCAACATCTAGGCAATATCATTTAGATATTAGAAAATGATGATGTTAATTTCATAAAATGTAAATCTGAAACATTTACATTAATAAAGAAAAGTTTTATAAATAAAATTTCCTATTCAAAATCAATTTATGTATAATTAGATCAGTATAATGTCCTTTTAAGAATGTATGTTCTAATGTTAATTTGTAATGATACTTACATCAGTGGCTGGGAAGGAGAACACGACACCCAGGACAATGAAGGTGGGTATTAGGGTAAAGGTGTTGGTGGGGAGTGATGGGGCGAGGTGGGGTATGGTGTTCCTACAATATGATATTTCTCTTTTTGATAATATATCAGGATGCATGTATGCATTTGATATTGAAACGCCATAGAGGTCTTTTAGATTGACTTTGGAGACTCAAACAATTGGATAATATGGGAGTGTGTAATATGATCAGATCTAAATGTCCACTCCACATAGCCTTTGAAACAAGGTAATCACTGATTACCATATAGATTAAAGGAACATTATACACTCATTTTTTCTTTGCATAAATGTTTTGTAGATGATCTATTAATATAGCCCATAAAGTTTTTTTTTTAAATAAATGTATAGTTTTGCTTATTTTTAAATAACATTGCTCTGATTTTCAGACTCCTAACCAAGCCCCAAAGTTTTATGTGAATACCGTCAAGTACCTTCTCCAGCTTGCTCCTGTTTGTGTAAAGGGTCTTTTCATATGCAAAAGAAGGGGGAGGGGGGAGTGTCTTATTTGCCACTTGCAGTGAGCTTTCCAGCTACCTTTTCAACAGAGCCAAACTGACAGCTTCTAAGTAAGTTTTTAAACAGTTTTATACTGGATTTTTATATCAGTATCTGTGCATCTTATTCTTTATAGTAGTGTCTGTTACATGCAGTTATATGAAAATGAGTGTATACTGTCCCTTTAAGTTGATTGCCTTTGTAATCTTAAATATAATTATTTAAAGCTTGATGGTTCAATCAATTACTATTCAGACTATATATACTGTAGATACTACCATTCATATTAAATATTAATAATAGAATGGTATCTATCTAAAATTACTTTAACAGAGTATGTTTTGTGAATATCTCTTTTACATTAGGATTAAATGTATGTAACCCCTATTCATACATAAATAAGCAAATAAATCAATAATTTCTATGTTCATGCTGCATGATATAGAAAGGGGGCAGTGTATTTGAAAAATAATGGACTAATATATTTTAAAGGGACCAAGCTGGAGACTTTATTTTTCTTCAATAGTATGATTTTTAAACAATACACATTATATACATGTTATATATATTTGACGTACCATCAGACTCCAAGGGAGCCACATTCTCCTCCATTGCACATGTAACATCCATATCTGTAAAACATAATATGTTGTGTAAAAATCAAATATTATAACATGTGTTACTGGTGCTCAAGAACACACATCAATGTTGAATTAAAGAGATACTGAACCAAAGTTAGGAATTTCATAATTTCGATGGAGCATGCAATTGAAATAAAATGTATAATTATCGATGATTATTAATAAAAAAGCATAGTACATAGAACATTTATTATTTATCATGTGTGTATCGCTTGATGATTGTTGATACTAATTTTAAAGAGACAGAGGCATGCAATTAAAATACTTCTTTTATTTTTTCAATTTAGAACAGCAGATGACATATACTGTCATTAGTACAGCTCAGGTCGGAAAGACTTGGGTGGTTCCCAGTGACCCACTGACGCGTTTTGGCTCGCTGGCTGTAATCGTAGTGTGGTCAGTTAGCCTATATCGGCTTCTTTTAAATCTGTAGGCTTATGCCCATTGGATAAAACCAACACCTGGGAATTAACCCATGCCTTCCCAATATTCATTACAAAAATATTTCAGTTCACTGAACAGTAATACTATTCTTTGTTGTCTTCATAGGACAAAGTTATGCTATCAATTATTCCACCTTGTGCAAACATTTGAATACTTATATACATAAATCCGTAGCACTGGCTAACATACTGGATTAAATGAAATGTCTACTATAACAAAAACAAAACTGAACAATCATAAGTGAAACAATATGCATATAGTCAAAACAATTTATCATATTGAAAATAGCATGAACATTTTTATTCCTCTCCAATACTAGCTAGTATCATGCCTTAATCAGTTCACTATACATGTGACACATTGAATATTAATGCTTCATCATTTCTGGACACACAGACCGAGGACTACCACCAAAAATTGATCAGATCATATTCCGAATTGAGTCCTTGTGGCATCCTAGTCCTCAGCCTGTGTATCCAGAAAATCTCTCGCTTTGCCAAAATTGACTCCCTATCACCTCCCCTTGTGCCTGTCTTTGTATTATCTATTATAGTCCATCTTAATGTCTTACTACTTTTATTGTGATAATTTTTAAAATGAAGCACAAGTGGAGTAGTCAATTTGCCCAATTTAATGTTAGATAGGTGCTCTCTAATCCTATACCTTACTTATCTTGTCGTGAGTCCAGTATACTGTACCTCACATTCAATACATGTTAGAAGGTAAATGGAATAAGTGGCTCTGCAATTAGTGTAACCTTTAAATTCAAACATTTCTCCTGTCACACTGCTTCTGAATCCCTGTCTAGGGTCCAGTTTTTCACACACTTTGCAGTGTAAATTACTGCACCTAAAAACCTCTGTGTGTTCTAACCATGAATTCCTTCTTTGGAATTCTGGTTTTAGTTGTGTAGGAGCTATTCTGTTTCCTATGGATAATCCTTTTCTAAATGTGAATCTGCAGTTTCTGGTGTTGATCTCCTCTAGACCATCATCAGCTTTTAGCATTGATAGATTGTTTTTGATGATCTGAAAAATCTGTTCATACTGATTACTATACTGGGTAACAAAGGTTACTGTTTTGTCCTCCTGTACTTTATTCCTTCTAGACCCATCTCTGTAGTGACTGAAGCATGCCCCGGAACGTAACCGCACACACGCGGAGGGAGAGCAGAGACACAGGACGCAGAGTGAGGAAGAGCCGGGCATCCGCGAGATAGTGGAGTCTCTGCAACAGACCACAGGTAATTACCGGGTTTGTTTGGCTTCAGGAGATGGGTCTCGGACAGGAGGCGCTTACATGTGTATTCACTATGCAACAGGATTGATTGAAGTATAGTGTGTGAATGGAGCAGTATTACTAGGGGTCAATTTGTCAGTGTCACGGAGCAGTGGGGTTAGACTTGGGAACTTTGCAACACAAAGGGTACTCTACAGGTGCTAAGCATTTGGTTGTTGTGCTTGATGATTGTTGTCTATATTTATACAAAATATCAACATGTGCTAGCCATGTTCTGAAGCACAAAGGTGTAGACTAAGAAGCTTTGATATCTTAATATTAAACTAATTATATATATATATATATATATATATATATATATATAATTAGAGGAGTACATTATAAGTTTTATTCAAATGGAATGCTTCATCAGAATCATGATCAGAATATTTTTGCAAAAGACACCTTTAATGATGTATGAATGAGTCAATAGACTTACCAGCATCCTGCAAAGGTAGGTCTGCATCGGTGCTGGATCCCTCCGGGCTTGTCAAAATAACTAGATCTATTAATGATATAAATACATATTATGTAACACAATTTGTAAATCAGCTTTAAATATACATATTTGGTATTATAAAATAAAATTATTCTAAACTATTTAAAATAATATCTTTTGAAATGTGAAGACTAGACCACTAATATGAAAAATAAATTCATTAGTTCATCAAGGTGAGTGGAAAGAAAATGATCTCTTTCACATATGTCCGATTTCTTAAAATATTAGCCATCTGATTATTATCATATTAATCTATGGCATATCTAAAAATAACTATTGGTCCCTGTTTAGAAATAAATCCAGGCAGACAACACTTTGAATAACAACTGGTGACAACTAGAGCATAATACATGTGGCACATAAATTTGTGCAATGTACAGTAATATGGTTTCTGACACAACACATATTGATCACAATGCAAGACATAAGATATATTTTAAACTATATCATCATGGTGTAGTTAGAATATGCTTATGAATAAAGGTAATCTGAGAGTGAAAGATGTTATTTAAATCACAGTATTGTTTCATCAAAACAGTCTAATGATTAATAAAGATATTTTGTATCTTTAGATAAATTCAATATCAATATTTGAGAATGTCACTCTAAAGGAATAGTCTATTCCATATGTTGATGTAATGAATTGGATAGAGCATGCAATTTCAATAAAATATATAATTTCCTCCTATCATCATGAATATTTAATTATCCTTCTCTCTTAATGATAAGAAGAAAATATTAAAGCATATGAGATGGATATTTATATATTCTGCACATGTGTAAAAATGTGTTAGTGTTGTCTAAATGTAGCCACCAACTATCAAGCACTACCCAGGTGCAGAATAGGGATAGGGATTTCATGGATGCACAATTCCATTTTAGCTCTGTGACGCATATTCGGGAGAATGCAAGAAAAAGCATTATTCATATTTGATGTGTGACAAATCTAAATTCAGATGTCTACCATCATTGGTAACGTCTGTTGTGAGATCTATATGGGTTGAATATATGACTATATACACATTGCTTAAATATATACTCAAATATTAAAATATTATATGAAGTCTGATCTTTACCTGGTTCAGCCTCTGTCCCGCTTCCTCCCAGGTCACCGATTGGAGCTGCACTGGCCTCTGGGTTGGAGTTTCAGGAGCAGCAGCTGGGGACTGGGAGGGGGACGAGGAGCGGGCGGAAGAAAATCTGCAGGGGAAACAGAGATTGAGGAGGGCACATAAAGTCTTCTCATGAGGTTGTAGGAAATGTTTCCGTGGGGGTGGGCCCGGATCCTCACCTCTCCAACAGGCTTTTGCCCACTCCCTCATGAGGTGGACATTATTATGAAGCCGCAACCTCATATCCCAGAATCTCCGTATGATTTGCTCCGTGCTCCTCTGGACATCATGCACCGAATTCTCAGAAATGGTGATAGACACCCAGAGGGCCCTTTTTATGGCCACACTCGTCGACCTCTTCCGAGTCCCAAACAGCTGCTGATAAAACTCCTCGATCGTGTGGACCAGTGCAGCACTTTCCACTCGGGTGAACCTGGGAGACATCCTGGCTAGTAATTATAGATATAGCAACAGGCATTAGAGAACAGACAAAAATGGCAATGTGTAATGGACTTTTATCAGGGCCGTACTGGGAAATCAGACCGGCCCTGGAAATTTGTATAGACCCGCCCAGCTCCACCCCCCTCCAGCCCCACCCCCCCTCCAGTCCCGCCAACTATGCCCCCTGGTTTAATCCCACATATAAAGCAGTCATAAATCAAATGCAGGAAACGTAGCAGTTGATCTACCCACCAATCCCTAACAGCGGTTCAACAACCTGCACTACCCACATAACAACATGGTATATTAAACATCACACTATACTGTTTCACTAAAACTACATTACAATGTATGTCTGTAGAGAATGACTATACATCTCCACTGAAACACACTCTAATGAGTGCCTATCAGATTAGACTATACTCATGCTATAAAAATATATATAGTACATTCTCTCTACTTTCTTAAACTACACTCCCCCTTCTCCCATAAATCGGAATTAGGCACTTTCACTCTAGGTACAAATAAGGATAAATACTACCAGGGGGTCCTGGGTCACTCAAAAGATACTGGTCAACTAATTCAAACAAAAAATAAAAAACATAGGAAAATGCAATATTTACTAAGTTATTACAGGTTTACCAATTTCATACATATCATACATATCATACATCATGGATGGATTATCTGAGCTCTGGAATCTTTCTAGGTTTAGATGAACAAACAAAATTCCCAAACAGATGCCAAAAAAAATTATTAAAAAAATGTAACCCCTTGCAAGTCTACCATGAAGTGCTATCCTCCAATAATTTAATGTTTTCCTCATATTCAGAACCACACAAGCCTGTAAATCTGTAAAACTGCTGCTCTATGAGAATATATTGTTTACTATTTACACAGTTTATACTATAAAACTATTGTACTAAAACCTCAGCACTCCCCAATAGATCTTGCACCACCACTGCTCACGTGCTTCTGCTCTAGGTATAATTTGTTCCCTTGGCTCACTGGGCACTTCCACAGTGCCACTTGAACAACAACAACCTAGCAGCCACTTGAGATTATAGAGACCGTCAGGAGGATGATGATAAATCTGCTCTAGACAATCTGTCCGCCTTAAGCACCACAATGCAAGTGAGGGACTAAGTTAAAGGAAGGGGCAACGTCAGAAACATTGCAGCGGATTGGCTGAGCGTGACGAGCTTCCAAAAAAATTATAGATCTCCAGCTATAACACTAATAGCCGATATAACAGTGATGCTCATATCGAGTCCTCTGCGGGCCGGAAGGCTTACATTGTAAGGTATAGTAGTTATGCAGTTTACTATATTGGGCTGGCACAGTATGATCAGCTTGGCATCGATTTTTATCTAAAACACGCCTCTTCTGCAGTATCTGACCTATAAGTCAGCAGTAGTGACCAAGATGGCGGTGTCCATGAAGCTTAGTATGGTTGGTTGCCAGGGTTTGCTGGGTGATAGTGCTGTGCTGCATGACCATGGTCTGGGTTTTGTTTGCAAGTTGCTGGCGGCACTGCCGCTGCTGCTGCACTCGTTAATCACAACTTTGCTGCTCTCCACACATTTCTGCAGCTGCCCCAGCCTAGCCTCTGCTGGCCCACTGGGATTTTTCCCAATATCCCGGGGGCCCAATCCGGCCCTGACTTTTATATGGGAAATAAACATGAGATACCCCATGGGACATGGTATCTGTACATCTGATTGGATGTCAGTATGTGAGGCCATACTGACTCAAGTCATGTTTGTGTGATGAACTCTAATTGGCCATTACTTAATGGTTCATGGATTCATGTCTTTTTAACTTCCATACACATACCTCCTGGGGGTGCTGTTACTACATTTGTCATGTAGACTTTTATTTAGAATTTATGAGAATGGTATGCGTATATGTGACACATATATAATATACAGAATTCGTTAAATATTAATATATTTTTTTGACATTTGAACTAGATTTTATTTTTAATCATTATAGTACATATAATCCAGTCACATTAGTAAATGTTTATGACACATTTCGATGTTTAATATTGATCAAGTTATTTAATAAAAGTTTACAAATATTTTAGATTAAAAAATTGAAATATTGTATGTATTCATTATTTATTGAATAAAGATAGTGATTCATTGTGAAGTATTGACAGTGCTCTATTAAATGTATTTACAATCCACATCGATTAAGTGCTAGTGCATGAAATTATATTCGACTTTTCATAAATGTGAATCTTGTTTTTAAAGATAACCACACTATATTTCAATAATGGTGAAATGCGTATTTATAATGGGCGTTACTTTGAGAAAATAATGTGACTTTTTTTGTAATGGAAATTCAACTTTTCTGTTCCTTATTTATAAAAATCAAATAGAGCATGTATTTGTCTGAAATGCTCACATATAATTTTCTTTCTCACTGTGTCTTTATTGTTAAGAAGCAGATATGCAATAGTGTGAAGTATCTAAAGACATCTGGCTAACCATTGCCACTATGCATTGTTGCCCACCCACAAATAAGCAGATATCTTCCACTAATGCTTTGCTGCTCATAAGATATCTGCTTTCCTGCCAGGGCTAAAGTGTCTACATCAGAACAACTGTTCCGATGTAGACAAATTGAAACCATGTGATCGTGCACACGATCGCGAGATTTCAATTATTGTATCGTGTCTGGGGGCATCCCTACAACCCTACGAACGCCCTCCAGACCGCAATCAAATCCAGGAAGCACAGAAGACTTCAGGACAGCCGTTGGCTATGACGTTCTATTCCATCATAACGGCTCTAAAGCCCAGTGTAATTATGACGGAATAGAATGGTAGAACGGCATTAAAAGGTTAAATAAAAAATAGATATTTATTTTAATACCTAATACACATTTTGTCATAGTTGATCCTGTTATATAAATATAAATTTGACCTGTGTGAGGACGTTGTATGTAAACTGTCCACTTATCTCCCTCCTTTTATGGAGCTTTTTAATGATTCAGTGCTGACTCTTAAAGGGACAGTATACTATAATATTTGGTTCACTTAATGTGTTTACAATTCCTTATTATTTAATCAGCAGCAGAGTATATCATGTATGAAATTAAATTGTTAAATTGTTCAATTGTTTGTATATGAATTATTATTTTGAAGCCACAGCAAAATAAAATGTTTTTAGCTTGTAGATATAATCTGATCTCCTAACTTTATCACATTGTTTACATATGCATACTTCTTATATCTACAAACCAATCAACCATAAAAAATGTACATTGTATTACCTTACATATTGTATGCCCCACTGGGAGTGTAATATCTTATAATGGCTGTGTTTACACAGCTTTGCCTTAAGGCTGAAAACATTATGAATAGGTGGAGATACCATAGGAAAAATAAACTATTTTAAAATCAAAATTAAGGGTAACAGAAATAGTGAAAAGTCATCAATATGGCATACAATATCTAGCTCTGTCTATGTGAAAATAAACTTAGCTATCATGTTTTCTTTAAAGATCATTTAATCTTCCTAGGTTACCTTGCAAATAATGATACCATAATAACTAAGCTATATTTATTTTAAGAATATGTTAAACTTTTTTAAAAAAATGATAGATATTAGAATGTGAATATAAAATTAAACTACACTGTCAATTTAATCTAACAAGTTTACCCTACACATTTCTTAAAAGTGACATAACCAAAGTTGTTATGTAGACTTTATACTGCATAGCTTCGTCATTAACATTTTATGATTTGTACATCTCTAAATCACACAACCAAAAATTAGATGGCTGTATGTAACTCCGCTTTAACTTTTGTAAGATACAAGACTTTAACACTCATTATCTGCTTGAGCTGTGTTGATATTTAAAAACCAAAAAAGTGCAACTGTATTATATTTATTATCAGGCATGTGGTTGTAAAATAGATACTTTAACAATCTTTTCTTTACATGTCCTAATATTAGAAGGATGTATTGTTATTATCTTATTTGGATAGATAATATATATATATATATATATATATATATATATATATATATATATATATATATATATATAATTTATTTAAATAAATAAAAGAATATATAGTATGTAAAGATATTAATTTAAAAAAATTTAGATTCTAGAAATAAATCAATATTCTTTTGGGAATTCAGCAAAAATGAAAATCTGTAGGAAAAAAAATATTAGAATCTGAAATCAATTATGTTATTTCATAAACACATGACTAACAAAATATTCTGTAAGTATAATAATTGTAAAGTCATCTTCTGTCTATGCTCTAACATGTATTGTTATTTTGCTATTAAAGCTGAGTTCAGACGTGATATCTTTATCTATATCTATCTATCTATCTATCTATCTATCTATCTATCCATATCTATATACACACACACACACATAATTTTAAATTAATCACATTAAATTGTCTAATCAAGAGTTGCCTTACATATTAACATTTAAAATTAGACAAAATAATGCCTAATATCCAATTTTGTTCAAAAATTCCTAATTATTCAATTGTATGAGGGACATAATTGAATGTAATATTTCATGTCCCTTCAAAAAAATAATATACCTAAATGTCAACTATGAAATGTATCCCTTTATCTGTATTATTGATCACAATCTGAGTCCTCTCTAGCACAAAGTAGGGGGAATGTATGTTAAACAAATGTCTTCAAAAATAGGACATGGTGAAAATTGTCAGACACATTCAATATATTATGAACTAGTTTCACATTATTCCTACTATGATCCTTACCAATAGCATGCATTGTGCAAACTAACCTGAATGTATGAGCTTTAAAAGTCGATTCTATTCAAAAAATCAGTTTATCTTCATTATGTGTCATATTCATCACTTTCCAAATAGAGGATTGTGAAATACCATCTAAAAGAAATGAGGAAACATAAGTGTTTCCCATAGGATGTATCCTGCATCCCCAGTATTGTTCCAGACAATTGTGTACACTTACCATGTAAACGTGTCTTTTTATGTTTTTCGAAAGTCAGCATAGTTGAAAGACAATACCATAGACATGATCACATTGGTATTCTTCACTTTCAGTCTGGCTTTCTTCACTTTCAGTCTGTAGATTAAGTTAATCTCCCTAATGAAAAATAAAATGTAAATCAAATCTCTAATAAAATGGTACATAGTTCTGCATCCCTCCCCTAACACTACCTATTTCCTAAAAAAATTATAGCAATAGCTTACTAAGCATATGTAGCATCTTGTGTTATGTTATAACAATACATAGTCAAGTCACATACATTGTCCATACTTAACCCTCTGATGTATGACTTTGTCAATTCTAAAGTGCTTCAGAGTATCCCTTTATCTGCTATCTGTGACATTTATCCCTTTCAGAATATCTAAAATCTAATAATGTCTAAACTAAATACTACATGTACACTAATTGTATGCCATATGATGGATCATTGGGAAAAATCTCCCCCCCCCCCAGTCTCGGTCCATACACTGTGTAAACTTACCATCTGATGTTGTCTTTAAAAATCAGGTGACAAAGTCATTACAGGAGCCAATGCCAGAATCATATGATGTATAAATTACCTATGATAATAAAATATATTTGAGATTTTGCTATAATCATTTCTTGAACAATCCTAACATGTTTGCACAATTCTACTTTCATTTTACTAAAAGTCTCACATATTCACATTGCTCCTATATCACGCATAGTATTTACCATCTGAAGTGGCGGTTGATGATGTTGGCTCTGACATTGACCCCCTCGTCCCAGAATGACCCCTCTAGAACTGGGTCATCCTCCTCCTCATCTTGGAGGAGGTCTTGGGGTGCCTGGATGGCCTGCAGCATCCCAGCCCGCTGAGCTATGTTATGAAGGACGCTGCAGGCTATAACGATCTTCGCCATTTTACTAGGGCTGTTTTGGAGGGCTCCTCCAGACCTCTCTAGGCATCTTAACCGCATTTTGAGGAGCCCAAAAATCCACTACAGCCCTAGTCCGCTTATGCGCACGATTGTAGCGCACCTGGGCCTCATCATCCGGATTACGTAATGGTGTAAAGAGACAAATAAATGGTTAAAGCACATCCTATGAGGCCAATTTATCAATAGTGCGGATCAGGTCTGACAGACATCGCTGAATGCGAAGAGCAATATGCTCTCCGTATTCAGCATTGCAAAAGCAGCTCTTGTGAGCTGCTGGTGCAACGCCACCCCCTGCAGACTCGCGGCCAATCGGCCACCAGCAGGGGGGTGTCAATCAACCCAATCATACTCGATCTGGTTGAATTATGGCAATCTCTGTCCGCCTCATCAGTGGAAGCAGACAGAGTTATGGAGCAGCGGTCTAAAGACTGCTGTTTCTGGCAAGTCTGAAGACTCGACAGAAACACGGGACCTCAAGCTCCATTCGGAGCTTGATAAATGGGCCTCTATATCTGTGCATTTTGCACATTACACAAACTGTTAGCAAACATTACAGTGGCAATTGTCTAACTTCTTAACCATGCTGTGCATAAGTACTTACCAATGAGCCACCCATGGGCAAACTGTCTGTCCTCAAACTGCCGCCAGAGTGATGACTGCTTGAGGATACGGGCATCATGACTAGCCCCACCTAAATTTGCACACACCTGCATAATTCTCATCCATGCCTCACAAACAAACTGCACATTCAAACTATGAAAGTGTTTGTGATTTTGTTAGGGGTGCTCTTCTACTGGAGCCTGCAGCGCAATGTGGGTGCAATCTATTGCTCCCAAAACATTGGGCATTTCAGCTATTGCATAAAATTTACTCTTGAGGCATCTCCAATCATCCTCATTTTGAGGGAATCCTATGTAAAGCTTACTAACTCTTATCATGGTGTTCAGAAACATGTCAAAAACCACAGAGAAAGTAGCCTGGGACAACCCATGCATGTACCCCTCTCCGGATTGAAAGGTTCCAGACGCCAGGAAATCTATGCAGCATAGAATCTTGGTCATGCCAGGGATTGCAGTCTGCATATGTCTGCATGGCTCCAGGTAAAGTTTAAATAAATTGTAATGGCTCATGAGCTGCTGTCAATTGAGCCTATACTTGTCGAAAACCTCAAAGTCGCTCATGTTCTCCAAGGTGGGCCTCACCCTGTGAACACGAGGACCTCTAATCAGACGTTCCCCACGCCTCTCTTGGAGACGCCAAGCCCGCCTGATTCTGTTGTACAAAACTTGTCCACCTATACAAACTAACTGAGGGTTAGGGTCCATATTTGCAAAGCCAAGCAGCACAAAGCCAAACAGCAGAGCAAACGCACAAGTAGTAACAAGGTATGCAAACACACAGAAGCGATTTGATACAATGTCGATCACAAGGGATGCTTTGGCCATGGTGTTTGGGTGATTTATAGTGCAAAATCTCCAATGGTAGCGTGTTCGTAATGATTGCTGATTGTATACACTTGATTGTATGTGAGCGACGCGAATGCTTTCAAAGTGAGTGGGTTTCTTTTGGTGTTTGATGACATTTAGTTTTTTTCCCCAATAAATCATAATGTGAAAGTGCTAAAGTGTAAAATGTAACATGTACAGTGCATCTTTGTAATGTTTGTTCATATGCGTAACAAATACTTAGTAAACGCGATGTTATAGTAAAAAACACACGTCCATGCTAACTTGATTGAAAGTGCATACTTGTGTATAATGTGTGCATAGACATGGCATAGAATCAGATTGATCAATGTTGCTGCAATATTGTTGCAAAACGATAAAGTAGTGGCTGACATCTATAATATTCTATATATAAGTGATTGGTGAGATATCAATATTTTACGTGTCCCATTGAAATCGCAATAATAGTGAAGATCTTCCAACCTCTCGTCTACGTATATGTAATATTGTAATATTTAGTGAGAAACTGATGAAAGGGGCGGTACAGTCCTAATGCTGGAATCTGTATGGTTGAAGCTTAGAATGATGTCATCATATTAGCTACATGCCTGTCTAGTTTGCAAATCTTCGTTCTGTTGTTGTATTTTGCAACATTCTTATTGTGTGATGATTAAAAAGATAAATGTGTGCTTTGTTGTTGTGTGATGTGTCTTATGTACATATATGTATGTTGTGATTCTCTCCCACATCTGTTCATTTATTGTTGTTCCGTCCAAAAAAGCGACAACTATGAAATTTTCTAAGGATATCTTATTATTCTACGGAATTCCTAATGTAATATTATGAGTAAATTGTGATGTTAAAGGGACACTAAAGCGATAATTTATCTTTCATGATTTAGAGAGAAAATCCAATGTTAAAACACCGCCCAATGTACTTGTATGATGTAAATGTGTTCATTGTTTATATTTCGTTTGTTGAATAAATAGCAATGCACATGTGTGAGGCAATGACAAAAGGCATCTATGTGCAGCCATCAATCATCATCTGGTGACCCTGTCTAGATATGCTGTTCATCAAAGCATATGAATAGAATAAATGCTATAATAGACGTAAATGAGACAAGTGTTTAAAATTGCCTACTGTTTCTGAATAATGAAATCTTAAAAAGAGTTTTTATGTCCGTTTAAATATGTGTTAATTATTGAAACAGATTTCGTATTGGTGATGATAGAATTAATCGTGATTTATAGTTGATGTAATGTAATTTCCTAAAAGATTTTGATGTTGTAGTGATGTTCACACAAGTAAAACACATAACTCCAGTGGCAAATAGTCTATTTCTTAATCTATTTGTCATTGCGGGACCAACGCAAGAATGAATGAATTAGCGCCACAATTCTAACGCTGCCATTACAAGTTTTCAAAGTTGAAAAAATATCTTGTACGTTACGTAAAGAGGACGGTCACGTGCACACGCACGTATTCCCCATAGAAGTCAATGGAGGCTACTTCTGTTGAGTGTAAAGTGAGTGACGTCATGTCATTCTGAGAAAAAGTACAGTAAATGTGTTAATTTCATATTAAAAAAATGTTTTGTGTACGTAATGTGCTGTATATTGTTTGTATGTATCGATTTCTGTATGTATGTAATGATATTTGTACGTAGATGTAGCTAAATGAGTGTTTATAAATGTTTATGTATGTCTATGTAACTCAATGTAAAATGGGTTCTTGTGCATTTTTTTTCTAACACCCAAGATCTCGTATCTTATCCGTTATATTTTTTTTAATTTAAAAAAAAAAAATTGTAGAGTGTTTGTATGAGTGTAAGTGTACTTTGTATAATATTTTTTAAGTGATTCGTGAATGTTTTTGGTAGCGATTTAGCAATAACTACTGATGTGGGAGGGCGTTATTGATTTGAGCGTAGATGGTGATTTTTTGTGGCGCTACAGAAACTTGTAATGGCTGCGTTAGGGAAAATGATGCGTTATGGGCCATAACGCTGCTATTTGAGTCATAACGCCCAACTCGTAATCTAGCTGAATGTGAGGAAGACAGAGAAATGCTGCTTTGTGCACAATGACAAATGAAAAGGCAAATGCTGTGTGTATAAACATTGGTAAATGCGTTAGATATGATAATTCAGCGCAAAAGTAAATTGTGGGAACATTAATTACTGTGTAAGGATGGATCAATTTATTGGTGATTGTGGTAGTTTAGCATATAAGTGAATTCTAGGGGGTCTATGGTGGTCCCTATGTCCACGTTAGTCCTTAAATGGAAAATTAAAGCGGCAGTCCGTTAATGGAAAATTTCCAGATCATGATACCCTAATGATGAAGCACTTGCAAGTGATGCAGCATAGTTGTAAAAAGCTGACTAGAAAATATCACCTGAATATCTCTTTGTAAAAAAGGAAGATATATAGAGGGCCATTTATCAAGCTCCATAACCCTGTCCGCCTGCTCTGAGCAGGCTAACAGAGATCGCCACAATTCAATCCGCTCGAGTATGATTCAGTTGATTGACACCCCCTGCTGGTGGCCGCGAGTCTCACAAGAGCTGCTGGTGCAATGCTGAATACGGAGAGCGTATTGCTCTCCGCATTCAGCGAGGTCTGTCGGACCTGATCCCCACTGTAGGATCAGGTCCGACAGAACTTTAATAAATAGGCCTCTTTACCTCAGAATTTCCTCAGTAGCCATATCCCATTGTAAAGGGACTTTAAGCCAGCGGTCGACAAATCTGTTTAAAATTTAGGAGCCAGTAAGAATATTTAGGAGCCAAACATACGTTTAGGAGTTGTGTTTTCATATAGATATATGGAGAATAACCCAAAAAGTTAGAAGCCCAAGGTAAAATTCTAGGAGCCAATGGCTTCCTGGCTACTGGGTTTTTCAAGCCCTGCTTTAAGCAGCCAATGAGGATGCTAGTACTGGGACTTGCAAGGGAGCGTGCATCTGACATGTGCAGACACAGTCATGTTATTTCCCTCCTCAATTTAAGTAAGTTTACTATGAAATCTTGCAAGAACAGATAACTATTCACTGAGCACTTACTACTGTGACCTGAAGAAACTTTGAAGTAAAATATCTTCATTTTTTTCATAGAGATGCTCAGGTGATATTTTCTTGTCATCATTTACAGTTATACTGCATCACTTTCAAGTGATTTAGCATCTAAGAATTATGTCCCTTTAAATATGTGAAATTTAAACATTAATATCACAAGCTTTGGTAGAATATAATTAATATAGAATTATAAATGAAACATTTTTCTGCCAGTTTCCCAAAGTCCATTTTTTTTAAATATCATTATAATCTGTATGCTGTATATAATGTATGTTGTTAGCGCATTGTGCACTGTGTTCTCTGTATTATAGAAGCTGAGAGGAAAATTAAAACTAATTAGACATTTACATGAATAAAATATATTATTCTGTGGATAGAACATTCCTTAGTTGATATTATTTTTTAGTTTCATAAGTAAGTTATGTGTCCTTAAATGTACTGCAGAAATATCCAGACTGCAGATGGAAAAAATAAATACTTAGCGCACAATCAGCTAGATTACGAGTTTGACGTTATGAGTGAAAAAGCATTGTTATGCTTCATAAGGCTGCTTTTTCCCTAACGCTGCTATTACAAGTCATGTAGGTATAGCTGTACCGTACACCTTTTTGGCCACCACGTAATGTCATTACCACATTTTTTAAAAAGTCCTATTTCAATGGGACTCCCATAGCGCCTATATTACGAGTTTGTCTGGGAGGCCAAAAAGTGAGCGGTACACCCTATGCTGACAAGATCCGCACCGCCATCTAACGTCAGTAGTTATGAGTTTTACGTTCCAATTCTGTAGCATAAAACTCATAACTAAAGTGTTAAAAAGTACACTAACACCCATTAACTACCTATTAACCCCTAAACCGAGGCCCTCCCGCATTGCAAACACTATAATAAATTTATTAACCCCTAATCTGCTGCTCCCGACATCGCCACCACTATTAAAATGTATTAACCCCTATTCCGCCGCTCCCTGACATCATCGCAACTATAATAAACCTATTAACCCCTAAACTGCCGCCCTCCCACATAGCAAACACTATTTAAATATTATTAACCCCTAATCTGCTCTCCGCCCACACCACCGCTTTAATAAACCTATTAACCACTAAACCGCAAGCCCCCCACAATGAAATATACTAAAATAAATTATTAACCCCTAAACCTCTGACCTCCCACATCACTATTCACTAACTCTACATAAATATATTAACCCCTAATCCTAACCCTAACGTAACCCTAAGCTTAACACCCCCTAACTTAAATATAATTAAAATAAATCTAAATAAACCTTACAATTATTAACTAAATAATACCTATTTAAAACTAAATACAAACTTACCTGTGAAATAAAACCTAAGCTAGCTACAATATAACTAATAGTTATATTGTAGCTATCTAGGTTTTATTTTTATTTCACAGGTAAGTTTGCATTTATTAACTATTTACTAGCTACCTAGTCAAAATAAATACAAAGTTACCTGTAAAATAAAACCTAACCTGCCTTACTCTAAAAACTAACATGTAAAAACTAACAATAAAATACAATAAATTAAATTATTAAAATGCAATTTTCTAAATTACAAAAAAAAATAAACACTTAATTACAAAAATAAAAAAATAAATTATCAAAAATAAAAATGAATTACTCCTAATCTAAGAGCCCTATCAAAATAAAAAAGCCCCCCAGAATAAAAAAAACCCTAGCCTACACTAAACTGCCAATGGCCTTTCAAAGGGTCTTTCGCGGGGCATTGCCCCAAAGAAATCAGATCTTTTACCTGTAAAAAAAATACAAACACTCCCCAACATTAAAACCCACCACCCACCCAACCAAACCCCCAAATAAAAACCTATCTAAATAAACCTAAGCTAACAATTGTCCTAAAAAGGGCATTTAGATGGGCATTGCCCATTAAAGGGCATTTAGCTCTTTTGCGATGCCCTGAAAAGGGCAATTAGCTCTTTTAGGAATTGCCCAAACCCTAAGCTAAAAAAAAACCCCCACCCAAGTCCAGACCTCCATCCTTTAAGTGACGTTATCCAAGATGGCGTCCCTTACATTCCTATTGGCTGAAAGATTTGTATCAGCCAATAGGAATTAAAGGGGAAAAATCCTATTGGCTGTTGCAATCAGCCAATAGGATTGAGCTTTCATCCTATTGGCTGATCCAATCAGCCAATAGGATTGAGCTCTCATTCTATTGGCTGTCGGCATTCAGCGATGTCTGTCGGACAGACATTGATAAATTGGCCCCTATCTCTGCTTTCTAGGGCTCAACATATTTGCCGTAATTATGCATGTATTTGTTGCGTTTTGCAATTCTATTGCCCATTGGTAGTAATTGTTAACCATGAGGCCCAGCAGGGTGGTAACCTATGATGCTTGCTCTCACATTTTTTTTTAGTTATCTGTGAATGTTTAGTTAAGTGGCTTTTAGTGTCTCAGTTATTCTGAATTATAAAAGCAAAACTTACATAGCAGAGTTGATCACTTGTGATGCTGTATCTGTCTATCTTGGCGCTGTTGCTGGACTCGTCTGACTCCTCACTTGATGATCTCTCAGGAGAGCTGGATTCCTCCAGAAAACAGAAAAACGTTTAATGCTCCAGGTCTAAAACTGATATTCTTGACTCAAGCAGTGACATTGACATCCTTGTAGAACATACCGATACCCAATACAACAATTGTGGTAGTTGAGCGAAAAGAGGTTTATCATGGGTGTTTATGCGCGTCAGGTTTTTTGCTCGTATTACAAGTTGAAAATTAACTCAATTGCTTGAGCGCAATTGAAGTTAAAGCTTGTTGGAATGGCGCGTCCTCAGAGCTCTGGTTAACTGTCGCTAAACAAAAAGTTTCTCAAAATGCATTACAAATACATTTAAAAGTACAGTTACACTAAGAATTCTTAAAAAAAATTGCACAAAAAATTATAAGGGCTCAAAGATATGAGGTCTCAGGTGTTAGAAAAAAAAAGGAAGGCAAAATGTTACACACATATACATGTCTAAAGATAAATATATATAAATGGAAAATTTGGTTTAGCACATCTTACAAAAAGTTTATATACACATCTTTGGGAGTGCTGCCAATAAGACCCAGTAATTACACAAACAAAAAAGGTATTGGCAAACATACATTTTCAAAAGCACAACATATTTTTTGAACTGCTGCAAAAAATTGCCTGCAAACAACATTGAGGGATAACTATTATTTTTAAATAAAATTGGGATCTTAGTGACACAATATGGCCATATTTTGCTTAGCCAGTCACCACTTACAAGGTGCCCCAATATAGACTGGTCCTAACACTACAGTCCTTAGCCTCAGAGAATCATTCCTGCTTCTACTCTTCATAATAGAATGAGACTCCCTGGCTTAATATCAAAGATATAAGGTCTCAGGTGTTAGAAAAAAAAAAAAAAGAAAGGCAAAAGGCTTTAACATAGAGTTACATACATACTTTTAAATGTGTGCACATATGTGTTAATGTATTTATTTGTATACAGTGAGGCAAAAAAGTATTTAGTCAGCCACCAATTGTGCAAGTTCTCCCACTTAAGAAGATGAGAGAGGCCTGTAATTTTCATCATAGGTATACCTCAACTATGAGAGACAAAATGTGGAAACAAATCCAGACAATCACATTTTGTGATTTGGAAAGAATTTATTTGCATATTATGGTGGAAATAAGTATTTGGTCACCTACAAACAAGCAAGATTTCTGGCTCTCACAGACCTGTATCTTCTTCTTTAAGATGCTCCTCTGTCCTCCACTCATTACCTGTATTAAGGGCTCCTGTTTGAACTTATTATCAGTATAAAAGACACCTGTCTACAACCTCAAACAGTCACACTCCAAACTCCACTATGGTGAAGACCAAAGAGCTGTCGAAGGACACAGAAACAAAATTGTAGACCTGCACCAGGCTGGAAAGACTGAATCTGCAATAGGCAAGCAGCTTGGTGTGAATAAATCAACTGTGGGAGCAATAATTAGAAAATGGAAGACATACAAGACCACTGATAATCTCCTTCAATCTGGGGAGATTCTCCATGCAAGATCTCACCCCGTGGGGTCAAAATGAGCACAAGAACGGTGAGCAAACATCACAGAACCACAGGGGGGACCTCGTGAATGACCTGCAGAGAGCTGGGACCAACGTAAGAAAGGCTACCATCAGTAACACACTACACCGCCAGGGACTCAGATCCTGCAGTGCCAGACGTGTCCCCCTGCTTAAGCCAGTACATGTCTGGGCCCATCTGAAGTATGCTAGAGAGCATTTAGATGATCCAGAAGCAGATTGGGAGAATGTCATATGGTCAGTTGAAACCAAAGTAGAACTGTTTGGTAGAAACACAACTCGTTGTGTTTGGAGGAGAGAAAATGCTGAGTTGCAACCAAAGAACACCATACCTACTGTGAAGCATGGGGGTGGCAACATCATGCTTTGGGGCTGTTTCTCTGCAAAGGGAACAGGGCGACTGATCCGTGTACATGAAAGAATGAATAGGGCCATGTATCATGAGCTTTTGAGTGCAAACCTCCTTCCATCAGCAAGGGCATTGAAGATGAAACGTGGCTGGGTCTTTCAGCATGACAATGATCACAAACACACCACCCGGCAACGAAGGAGTGGCTTCGTAAGAAGCATTTAAAGGTCTTGGAGTGGCCTAGCCAGTCTCCAGATCTCAACCCCATAGAAAACCTTTGGAGGGAGTTGAAAGTCCGTGTTGCCCAGCGACAGCCCCAAAACATCACTGCTCTAGAGGAGATCTCCATGCAGGAATGGGCCAACATACCAGCAACAGTGTGTGACAACCTTGTGAAGACTTACAGAAAATGTTTGACCTCTGTCATTACCAACAAAGGATATATAACAAAGTATTGAGATGAACTTTTGATATTGACCAAATACTTATGTTCCACCATAATTTGCAAATAAATTCTTTCTAAATCAGACAATGTGATTGTCTGGATTTGTTTCCACATTTTGTCTCTCATAGTTGAGGTATACCTATGATGAAAATTACAGGCCTCTCTCATCTTCTTAAGTGGGAGAACTTGCACAATCGGTGGCTGACTAAATACTTTTTTGCCCCACTGTATATGTATTTACATACATATATACACATATAAACACATAAATACATATGTACACTAGTAGGGTGTTTTTTAGCACTTTTTTGCTCCGTTGACAGGCTATTCCTGAATTTGTATTGTTTAAAAAGATAATCCCTTTATTACCCATTCCCCAGTTTTCCATAACCAACACTGTTATAGCAATAGTTTTTCCTCTTTGATTACCTTGTATCTAAGCCTCTGAAGACTTGCATTTTACCCAATCAATGCTGTCTCATAAATAACTCCATGGCAGTGGGCATAATGTTATCTATATGGCACACATGAGAAATGCACTGAAATAAGAGGCGGCCTTCAAGGGTTTAGAAATCAGTTTTTGAGCCTACATAGGTTTAGCTTTTAACAAAGAATACCAAGAGAATAAAGCAAATTTGATGATAAAAGTAAATTGGAAATTTGTTTAAAATTGCATCCTATCTAAATCATGAAAGTTTATTTTTACTAGACCATTGATGGTTGAAGGGACAGTCTACTCCAAAATTGTTATTGTTTAAAAAGATAGATAACACCTTTACTACCCATTCCCCAGCTTTGCACAACCAACGTTGTTATATTAATATACTTTATAACATTTTAACCTCTAAATTGCCTGTTTCTAAGCAACTATAGACAGCCTCTTATCACGTTTTTTATTTTGCTTTTCACAACAGGAGACTGCAAGTTCATGTGGGCCATATAGATAACTCACACCCAGGAAGTTATTTAAGAGTCAGTACAACACAGCACTAATTGGCTAAAATGCAAATCAATAGATAATAAATTATAAGTCATGTGATCAGGGAGCTGTCTGCAGAAGCTTAGATACAAGGTAATCACAGAGGTAAAAAGTCTATTAATATAACAGTGTTGGTTATGCAAAACTGGGGAATGGGTGATAAAGGGATTATCTATCTTTTAAAACAATAAAAGTTCTGTTGTAGACTGTCCCTTTAATACATTTCATATTTACTTTTTATTAAGTCCAATAAAACCCAAATCCTGTCTTTGCATAAATACTTTCAACCACACAAGTTATATGTAGTACTCAATGGGTTATTTTCTCAACATGCATTAAAAGCCTGGAGAATTATATTGCTCATTTAGCTTTTCAGAATGGATGGACTGTACAAACACGCACTCAGGTAATCACAATTATGCATTTGTGTTAATTTGCATAAGTACCTATAATTCCCCCATGCTGGGATTCATCTTTGAAGTCTGCTGCCAACAATGCTAAGCTGACTGCTCCTGAGTTATTGGATTCTCAGCTGACAGTTACATCTGGGTGGCTTCAGATGGGCTGAAACTTCAGCGCCAGACGCACATGTGATCACAGGTGTACCTAACTGATACTGACAGCTCCTTTATTGCAAGGTTCCACAAAGCAAATATGACAAAGACCCCATGTGTCGAGAGTTAAAGTTCATTATTATTGGTCCTAAATGAAATTTAGAAGCCAGCACGGAAACTTCTTTTTCCTCAGAGCATTATGAGAGCTTCCTCTGTTTATAGATAAATGCTGTCGGCATTTATCGATGTCTGGCGGACATGATCGCTACAGGGGATCATGTCCGCCAGACAAATGATAAATTGGCCCCTATGAGTGGAGGACAAACGTTTTGCGTACGAGCGATAAGGGATTTATCTCGAGTGTTTCCGCTCGTTAGACTTATCGCTCGTATTACGAGTTGAAAGTATATATGATTGCTTGAGTGCAATTGTGATTTACGCTAGAATGATTACTGCGACTTCTGAGCTCTGGTTAACTCTTTTGCAAAACTAAAAAGTTGCACAAAACACATAAAAAATACATTACAAAATATAGTTACACTCATAATAACACTATCTAATAAAAATGATTAAATGAAAGTGCACGCAAAGTTATAAAGGCTCAAAGATATGAGCTCTTAGGTGCTAAAAAAAAAGGCAGGCAAAGGGCTTTAACAAAGAGATACATACATATACATGTCTAAAGATGTATATGTATGTATGTGTATATATGTCAATATATGTATACATACATATTTATGTATTTATATGTGTATGTATGTATTTACGGACATATAAATACATAAATACAAAAAGTCTACTTTTATTCATTATCATAAAAGTGTGTTTTCAGCTGATTCCTGCACTCGTAAATGGGTTTTCAGATCAGATCTATAAAAGCCCTATTTTTCCTATTGGTCCAGAAGTTCTCACCAATCACAATACATTTTGAGTCACTTTTTCAAGCCCATGTTTGTCTTTGGACACCTCTAAACACTTGAGGTGTCATCCAAAGGATATTTTGGACATCTTTAACACTATTTAATTTAATGGCTATCTTTTATCTTGAACATATGCAAAAGACTCTGAAATGGCTTCAGGCGATATTCTAGAGGTTTTTTAATAGGCCTGGGCATTTGGAGGTTTTGGATACCTTAAAATGAGGAAGAAGGCGACTGATCGTGACCTTTGTCTCTTTTCTGATGTCTTCTTGTGAAAGTGCAACACACTAAGATCTGTGCAAATACAGATCTGTGTATGTTGCACTTTCAGAAGAAGAATGCTGTGACCGGCTTCCTAAACCTCCGAATGCACAGACATATTAATTAACATAATGGTGTTGATTCATCCCTATTGAAGAGGCTGTATACAGCGAATAGGGCACACATTGACATACTCATATGTACATACATATGTAGATGTGTTGACTTCGTGATATCCTGATCAGTAGGAAAAGTTACTTCAGGACACCAACATGTACAAATGGAATGTTTTTATATTTCATATTTAATATTCGATGAGGGTACTGTCATGTTTGTCACTTATAGTACTGGTGCCTTCTAAATTGTGCTTTAAAAGGAAAATTCTTAATTGGGATTTTCATAGTTTACTATTGTAATCCGTTTTCATCTGCACCACTGCTAGCACATGTAAATTCATGTTTTGCGTTGTCAGGATGGGCAGACTATGTACGTTTTTTTATTGCTATATGGACATTCAACTTTCACAAGTATTTTTTTAAGCAATATTTGCCAATTTTGCTTGTTAAAGCACTGTTTCCATGTTTATTTGAATTGAAAACAAAATGGTGACTGTAAGTTTCAATGCAAAATACATAACATCTGCTTTTACTTGACTTTAACATTCTTTAAACTGTAAATTGTGAACCCACTGCCTTGCAACATTGTATCTTCCTAACAGATCCTTAAACGAGATTGCACTTTGTGACCAGTATTTTATGGGGGACACACCCTATGCATGCTAAGTCTAAACTTATTCACAAGAGTATCTTTTAAAGTGCCTGCACCTGCATTATGGAACTTGTAAACTGGCATGATTATTCATGACTGTGAGTTCCATAATGTAGGCATAAGCCCTTTAAAAGGAACTCTTGATAACAAATTTTGACAAAGTGTACAGTGATGCAAGTTACAGTCTGGGATTAGTCACCAGGCAAAAGTCAATCATATAAGGGAGATGTGGTAAAAAAAAAAGATAAAAAGCTATCTGTAAAATTCAGGAGATAAATGTACTATTAGCTATATAACTGATATACACAGAGTCCAGAAATTTGTAACCACCAATCTTAAAGTCCAAAATGCCCAACAACAACACAACTAACATGTCAGACTGTGCCCTTGTATTACTTGGTCTCACCTTGGGCTGCTCAGACTCTGACCCAGCAGTTAATTACCCTCAATTATCATTCATGGCCTGCCAGGCCCTTTTAAATTTTAGGATGGGATTTTTAAGGTCCCAGGAGGTGAACTTGTTATTGGTGTATCACTTTATTGAGGGTAGATCTTAGGTGCATGGATGGAATGTGCTTTGGCGGGTTATGTAGGGCTGTTTTATTAGCTTATGCAATTGTCATATGGGTGATTGTGTAGGGGTGTCTAACATTAGATGCATTCGCGCAATAGGGATAATTGCTATTAAAAGGTCATTAAACTTAACAAATATCTATCATGCATAATGAATGAACACCTTTAACACATTTTCAAAATATATTTTTCATGTACAAGGTTAAGTTAAAGCTGCTTTTTTTATAGCGTGGAATAGTATTGGTGATTCACAGTTGGGGTTAAGAATTTTGAAGGTCAGTGAGCATCATGGGATTTCCCTTATGTAGTTACCAGAGTTTATATGACAGACTATACAGCAGCAGCCACTAAATCCCTCTGTTCCTGAGCACTAGTTGCTGCTTCCTATGTTAAATACACTTTGCACCTAGTTTTAGAAGTAAATAAAAATCAATTAGCAACAGAATCACAACAAAATAGAGATTTTGAACCAAAAGACTTTCAATTAACTTCTGGCTACAGTGATGCTTGATCTATTTATCTGTGAATGTATTTATTTATTTTCAGAGCAACAACATTTGCATTGTGTGCAAATCACAATTGATAGTTACATGGTGGCAGCTCTTTAGTGACCCTATCACTATAAATTAATGCAGAATTATTATCTAGCCCATAGTTGCTGGAGGTCCCTGAGGTTGCATTACTGCGCTTGTTTAATTGAGTGTGTACATAAGCAGTCGCCATCGTACAGACTAAATATGACAGCGAGGGTTTGTAACCACAATCTCATGATAACAAAAAAAAGATAGCTAAGGAGTTTAAAAGATCTGACAAAAAATATATAAGACTTACTGTAAACATGGTGACCATTTTATACATCTCTGTTCTTAAGGGCCGATTTATTAAGGGCCCTGAATGCCTCTGTTTCCGTGCAAGCCTTCAGGCTCGCCAGAAACTGGAGTTAAGAAGCAGCGGTCTTAAGACCACTGCTCCTTAACTCATATGCCTCCTCTGAGGCTGCGGACATCAATTTGCCTGATTGAATACAATAGGGTTGATTGACACCCCCTGGTAGCAGTCGATTGGCCGCGAATCTGCAGGGGGCAGCATTGCACAAGCAGTTCAGCGGATCATGTCTGTCCCTCTGTTAAAAAATCGGCCTCGATGTCTCTATTCCCAAATGTTTAGTAATTATTAGACTTAATCACTATACTATTACACTATTTCTATAATCTGTTAACCTTATGGATTCAAGTCTATATTTCCATGAACTATTTTTTTTTTTTTTAAAGGACCAGTAAAAGCAGTAGATTTGCGCAATCAACAAATGCATGATAAAAAGACAATGCAATAGCACTTAGGGGCCGATTTAACAAAGTGGGAGCTGTAGCGGATCACAGCACATCCATAAATGCCGACAGCATACCCTGTCTTCATTTATCATTGCACAAGCAGTTCTGGTGAACTGCTTGTGCAATTCCGCTCCCTGCAGATTTGCTGCCAATCGCGGGTGTCAATCAACCTGATCTTATGCGATCGGGTGGATTGATGTCTGCCGCCTCAGAGGAGGCGTACGTGTTAAGAAGCAGTGGCCTTAAGACCGCTGCTTCTTAACTCCTGTTTCCGGCGAGCCTGAAGGCTCACGTGGAAACAATTACATTCAGGGTCATTCAGCCCTTGTTAAATCGGCCATTGTGTCTGTGCTTCAAATGAAAAGTAGATTATTTTTTTTGACAAATTTCAAAGTTAAGGTCTATTTCCACTCCCACTGCATCATGTGACAGCCATCAGCCAATCACAAATGCATATACTGTATGTATATTCTGCGAATCCTTGCATATACTCAGTAGGAGCTGGTGACTCAAAAAGTGTTAATATAAAAAGACTGTGCACATTTTGTTAATGGAAGTAAATTGGAAAGTTGTTTAAAATTGCTGCTCTCTTTGAATCATGAAAATTGTATTTTGACTTGAGTGTCCCTTTAACTATATACAGGTTAAATTATAATTTAAACAATGGCAGAGAATCAATAAAACTAGTTAGTGAAACTAATATCTCACTGAAAAAAAAAGCTTTGCCTTAATATCACAACTCGAAAATTGTGGATTTTCTAAAGATTTGATCCCTCCTGTTTTCAGAACAGTGAGTCGAAAGTTCCTTTCCATTATATTCAATGGAGCTACATCTATATCGTAGTAGCTAACTTAATGCCCTATCAGAGTTGTATTGTCAGACACTGGCGTCACAAAACTGCCTTCAAAACACAAAATAACAAACAAATAAGCTAAACAATGAACTGAATAAAACAGGCTACTCTAACATATGCACAAAAAAACTAGAAAACAGTTAAAAAACACATAAGTAAAATAAAATAGACAGCCTCATCTGCTTTTGAAATAGCGAGGCAGGACCATAAGACGACATAATTCACTAGATTCTTTATGAAATCCACCTGCTTGAATAAGGTTTATGTGAAACAATCTGACCACACCTCTTTAATGACCCAGAACATCCGTTCTAATCTATCATGAGTTTTCTGAGCCTACTCTATTTCTATTCAGCGTGGCTACTTTACACTATGGGCCCCATTAATGAAGCAGCAGATGCTTCTTCGGAGTCACAATGTTTTAGGCTTGCCTGAAACAGAAGTTGAGAAGCAGCGGTCATAAGACCGCTGCTCCTTAACTTGTCGCCCACCTTTTAGAGGGCGGATTGAAATCATCCTGTTCTGATACGATCAGGATGATAGACAGACCCTGCTAGTGGCCGATTGGTCGCCAGTTAGCATAGGCGGCATTGCACAAGCATTTCACTAGAAATGCTTGAGCAATGTTAAATGCGGACACATAAATGCATATGTCTCTCTCTCTCTCTCCATATTTAGACATGTATATGTACATGTCTGTTTTTTTCTAACACCTGAGACCTCATATCTTTGAGCCCTTATCATTTTTTCTGCAATATGTTTTAAAAATCATTTTTATCAGATTTTTTTTCAATGTATTTTAATCTGTTTTGTGACACTTTTTTGTTTCATGTAACAGATAAAAAGAGCTCTGAGGTTGAGGTAATCATTCTAGAGTAAATCGTGATTGCGCACACACGTTCACATTTACTTTCAACTTGTAATACAATGGCTCCTTCCATTGCATGTTTAACCCTTCTTTTTTTTTTGCACATATTTTACCGGGATGTCTATAGACAATTGCATTTTAGTTGAATTCTTAGGTATGTTAATTATCAAATTACTAAAAAATTAATGAAAAAAATATTGCAGTCCTGAGTTGATATTAATTGTTAATAAGAAAAAAAAATTCAAGACTAGTAAATGAAATTAAAAGAATATATTTAGAACTATATTAAATAAAAAAAATAGCTTTATAATTCATGGCACATAAAAAAATAGATAACTCTCCAACCTATGTTACATATAAATTAAATAAATAAAGAATTCCCACACAACACTAAATAATAATCAATAATAATAAGGAAAAAAAAAATAAGTAGAATTTTAAAACTTTATTCAATTCCTTTAAGAAGCATCCAAATATCTTGTCCAATTAATCGATATCTCAACTGGCCATATTAAACCCTTCTGCCAGATTACTAGAGAGTTTGGAATCACCCAATCTGAATTTTTCGCATACCTCCAACTTAGACATTTCCTTCAGACGATTAAAACTAAATATAACCCAGATTGGGAATTAGGTAATTTAGCAGATAATATTAAAGCTTACGCAAAAGGTAATTTCGCAATTACTAATTTCTACGATACCCTTATTTGTCACGTGGGTTACCAAGCTATGAACGCAATATCCAATAAATGGAATAGCCTGCTCCCTGGGGTGTCTATGGAAAATATCCAAGCAAGCTTTTTACTGGCAAAAAAAACGAAAACTTCTAATGCCTGCAAAGAATCACATTTTAAATTGATTAATATGATCTACATTACCCCAAAAAAACTGGCAGGATGGTACACAACCAGTAATTTATGTCCCAGATGTAGCTCAGATAGCGCAGATTTACTCCACTGCTTCTGGTGGTGCCCAAAGATAAGACAGTTTTGGTCCAAAATTAATTTTTGGCTTAATAAATTTATGGATACACCGATATTATTAAAACTCCAACAGATTGTTGTCTTGGTAAATCCAGGAGAAAAGTATAGGAATACTCACTTAATCAATACTGTTATTATGATCGGGCGGATATTAATATTGGAAAAATGGAAAGCTTCGGTAGCTCCCAGTATGACTGAGTTTTCCAAGCGTATAGAAACACAAATAATAATAGACCAATATAATATCCAGATCTGGAACGAAAAACAGATAGAATCTTTTTTTGCCAAGTGGACCAGGGTTATCCAAATAATGTCAACGGGAGTTCAAAAACAAATGGTTTTCCCATTTAAGCAATCTATTTTCTTTCAATTAAACATCCTTAATGGTAACTTTCCCACTAGCTGGGCGAACTAGCTAGATGGATTAGATCTCCCCCGCTATAACTATATCTATAATTATAATTATAATACCAATAATAAAGCCTTTTTTTTTTTTTTTTTTTTTTCCTTTTCCCACGCCACCCCCGGCGCCAGCCCTCCACATACAAACCCTGAGAGTTTTCTTATATGAAACAAAGGAAGTTTTTGTTTAAGTGCACCAAAGAAATGTATATCGGTTCTAAGTTAGGTTGGAATCGAAAGAAGGAGAATTAATGTAAATACTCTTGAATTTTAATTTTGAACCGTACTCTTGATTGATGTACAACTGTTTTTTTTTTCTCTTTTTTTTTTTCTGTCTTTGTAAATTGTATGGTTTCTTTTTTCCTGTTGTTATGTTATCAAGAGAAAAGAAAAAGCTTTAATAAAAAGAAAATTAAAAAAAAAAAAGAAGCATCCAAATACAAAATTTGCAACTAGGCGTCCTTGGTTCAAACTATAAAAACATTAGAGGCATAAAGTGTGCTTAACATGATTCATTATTCAACTTAAAGGGACACTCAGGTCAAATTCAATTTTCATGATTCTGATACAGCATGTAATTTTAAACAACTTTCCAATTTACTTCCATTAAAAAAAATGTGCACAGTCTTTTATATTTACAACTTTTGAGTCACCAGATCCTACTGAGCATGTGCAAGAATTCACAGACTATACGTATATGCATTTGTGATTGGCTGATTGCTATCACATGGTACAAGGGGAGTGGAAATATACATAACTTTGAAATTTGTTATAAAAAAATCTACTACTCATTTGAAGTTCAGACTAAGTGCTATTGCATTGTCCTGTTATCTTGCATTTGTTGATTATGGAAATCTAATGTGTTGACTGGTCCTTTAAATGCATTAAATCCCTCTGTTCCTGAGCACTAGTTGCTGCTTCCTATGTTAAATACACTTTGCACTTAGTTTTAGAAGTAAATAAAAATCAATTAGCAACAGAATCACAACAGAATAGAGATTTTGAACCAAAAGACTTTCAATTAACTTCTGGCTACAGTGATGCTTGATCTATTTATCTGTGAATGTATTTATTTATTTTCAGAGCAACAACATTTGCATTGTGTGCAAATCACAATTGATAGTTACATGGTGGCAGCTCTTTAGTGACCCTATCACTATCAATTAATGCAGAATTATTATCTAGCCCATAGTTGCTGGAGGCCCCTGAGGTTGCATTACTGCGCTTGTTTAATTGAGTGTGTACATAAGCAGTCGCCATCGTACAGACTAAATATGACAGCGAGGGTTTGTAACCACAATCTCATGATAACAAAAAAAAGATAGCTAAGGAGTTTAAAAGATATGACAAAAAATATATAAGACTTACTGTAAACATAGTGACCATTTTATACATCTCTGTTCTTAAGGGCCGATTTATTAAGGGCCCTGAATGCCTTTGTTTCCGTGCAAGCTTTCAGGCTCGCCAGAAACTGGAGTTAAGAAGCAGCGGTCTTAAGACCACTGCTCCTTAACTCATATGCCTCCTCTGAGGCTGCGGACATCAATTTGCCTGATTGAATACAATAGGGTTGATTGACACCCCCTGGTAGCAGTCGATTGGCTGCGAATCTGCAGGGGGCAGCATTGCACAAGCAGTTCAGCGGATCATGTCTGTCCGTCTGTTAAAAATTGGCCTCTATGTCTCTATTCCCAAATGTTTAGTAATTATTAGACTTAATCACTATACTATTACACTAAATCTATAATCTGTTAACCTTATGGATTCAAGTCTATATTTCCATGAACTATTTTGTTTCTTTAAAGGACCAGTAAAAACAGTAGATTTGCGCAATCAACAAATGCATGATAAAAAGACAATGCAATAGCACTTAGGGGCCGATTTAACAAAGTGGGAGCTGTAGCGGATCACAGCACATCGATAAATGCCGACAGCATACTCTGTCTTCATTTATCATTGCACAAGCAGTTCTGGTGAACTGCTTGTGCAATGCCGCTCCCTGCAGATTTGCTGCCAATCGCGGGTGTCAATCAACCTGATCTTATGCGATCGGGTGGATTGATGTCTGCCGCCTCAGAGGAGGCGTACGAGTTAAGAAGCAGTGGCCTTAAGACCGCTGCTTCTTAAATCTTGTTTCTGGTGAGCCTGAAGGCTCACGTGGAAACAATTACATTCAGGGTCATTCAGCCCTTGTTAAATCGGCCACTGTGTCTGTGCTTCAAATGAAAAGTAGATTATTTTTTTTGACAAATTTCAAAGTTATGGTCTATTTCCACTCCCACTGCATCATGTGACAGCCATCAGCCAATCACAAATGCATATACTGTATGTATATTCTGCGAATCCTTGCATATACTCAGTAGGAGCTGGTGACTCAAAAAGTGTTAACATAAAAAGACTGTGCACATTTTGTTAATGGAAGTAAATTGGAAAGTTGTTTAAAATTGCTGCTCTCTTTGAATCATGAAAATTGTATTTTGACTTGAGTGTCCCTTTAACTATATACAGGTTAAATTATAATTTAAACAATGGCAGAGAATCAATAAAACTAGTTAGTGAAACTAATATCTCACTGAAAAAAAAGCTTTGCCTTAATATCACAACTCGAATATTGTGGATTTTCTAAAGATTTGATCCCTCCTGTTTTCAGAACAGTGAGTCGAAAGTTCCTTTCCATTATATTCAATGGAGCTACATCTATATCGTAGTAGCTAACTTATTGCCCTATCAGAGTTGTATTGTCAGACACTGGCGTCACAAAACTGCCTTCAAAACACAAAATAACAAACAAATAAGCTAAACAATGAACTGAATAAAACAGGCTACTCTAACATATGCACAAAAAAACTAGAAAACAGTTAAAAAACACATAAGTAAAATAAAATAGACAGCCTCATCTGCTTTTGAAATAGCGAGGCAGGACCATGAGACGACATAATTCACTAGATTCTTTATGAAATCCACCTGCTTGAATAAGGTATATGTGAAAAAATCTGACCACACCTCTTTAATGACCCAGAACATCCGTTCTAATCTATCGTGAGTTTTCTGAGCCTACTCTATTTCTATTCAGCGTGGCTACTTTACACTATGGGCCCCATTAATGAAGCAGCAGATGCTTCTTCGGAGTCGCAATGTTTTAGGCTTGCCTGAAACGGAAGTTGAGAAGCAGCGGTCATAAGACCGCTGCTCCTTAACTTGTCGCCCACCTTTTAGAGGGCGGATTGAAATCATCCTGTTCTGATACGATCAGGATGATAGACAGACCCTGCTAGTGGCCGATTGGTCGCCAGTTAGCATAGGCGGCATTGCACAAGCATTTCACTAGAAATGCTTGAGCAATGTTAAATGCGGACACATAAATGCATATCTCTCTCTCTCTCTCTCTCTCCATATTTAGGGCTCCATGTACTAAGCTGTCTGCGAGGTCTTCGTCACTATTTCCGTCTAAATTTCTGCGTGCGGATCAATAACCGTATGTACTATCCCACGAATCCATTGAAAACCTTATATTAACAAATGTCGAGCGAACTTGCCCGCAAATCTTGAATTCTCGTCTTTTTTGTAGCTAGAAAATACTCGCTCGACATAAATCTCGCACAAAACAGTAATTACTAAACTATCTATTTATACGCTCGTGAATTTATCCGCACCTACCTCGTTAAAAATCCCTCGCCAGCTAATAGGTGGCGAGCACCATAATAAACAATAGGGTCTATCAGATCAACGCCTACAACTGATTTAAAAGAGGTGTACAATTGAATGGTTACTCACTTTTGATCCTGTTAGCCATTATGGAGACACTTCTTCAACTTTATATTATTCGTCTGATGCAAATGAGGGGTAGAAGGCAAATTCGTCAACCTGATGCCCCAAATCCGGTTCGAAGAAGGCGATTACGAGTACAGCGGGTATTCCTTCCTCGGGTTCCTTTAGATGCCCTTTCCGATCGAGAGGTTATTCAAAGGTTCCGTCTGGATCGACATTCAATATTGTCTTTATATGCTCAAATAGCACATTTTCTAGAGCCTGTGACGGCTCGTTCAAGGGCCATTCCCGGAATACTCAAGTTTCTTGCTGCCTTGCACTTTTTTGCCACCGGATCATTTCAGGCAGTGTCCAGCGTCATCATTGGTTTCAGTCAGTCTGCCTTTTCTCGTCATCTTTCCAAAGTTATCGATGCACTCATGCATATATTCCCCGAATATGTTTGTCTACCATCTACCACAGAAGAGTGGCAATCGATAAAGTCGCAATTCTACAGTGTGGCTGGAATGCCAAATGTTCTTGGGGCAATAGACTGTACCCATATTGCAGTTCGACCGCCACGGTTACGGGAGGAGATTTACCGCAACCGAAAGTCCTGCCATTCCTTGAATGTACAGATGGTTTGTGACCCCAAAATGAGAATAATCAGCGTGAGATCAAATTACCCTGGCTCCTGCCATGACGCTTATATCCTGCGGCAGACTGGACTGTACCAAAAATTCGAGAATGGGGAAATGCCAGAGGGATGGTTATTAGGTAAGCTTGAATTGAACTCAAAAAATTTTTTTTAAGGATTTTTAAAGAGCATGTAATTTTAAACGACTTTCAAATTGACTTTTTATTCTTTTTATATCACTTGCTGAAAATCATATCTAGATATATGCTCAATAGCTGCCGATTGGTTGCTGCACCTAGAGGCCTTGTGTGATTGGCTCACACATGTGCATTGCTATTTTTTCAACAAAGGATATATAAATAAATTTTAAAAAAACACATTATATAATTAAATTTTTAATTTGTTACTATAAATTTATATTAATTTGACGCTAGCCTCAATAACTAATAAAAATTATTTTGTCTTTTTGGAATGACTTACATCAATATTTTTTTTTTTAATTACAGGGGATGCCGGTTACCCTTGCTATGAATGGCTTATGACACCCTATAATAACCCCCAACTCCGGAAACATATTCGTTTTAATGAAGCACACAAGAGCACAAGGGGTGTCATTGAAAGGACTTATGGATTGTTGAAAATGAGGTTCAATGCAGTATTCTACAGAAAAAGTAGCAAGAATCATCTTAGTTTGCTGTGTCTTGCATAATATTGCCACCAAAAGAGGATGCCCCATTGATGACGATATTGCCATGCCTTTTAATGACTTTCCAGAAGAAATTTTCAGAGAAAACACAAATAGACGTGGCATGGCCACAAGGGATATGGTTTCTAACCAATATTTTGACGATTGATCTTTCTCGACCAATTTTTTCCTCTTGTATGTAAATTGTGTTCTGCAGTTATGTGTTATTTTTTTTCAAATAAAATTTCTGTGCAACATCATCATATTGTTATTTCTTTGTAGCCCTTTTTCTAAACAAACCTTATTTGCATTGGTCACACCCAAAAAATACATGAAACAGAATTTGTTTTAAGGAAAATAATATAACAATTTATTTTAAGTTCAAAAGGCAACAAGAATATGAATTATAACTATTTCTATCCTAATACAACTAATATATTTACATAACTAAAAAAGTACAAAATTTATCTATTCAAAAGGTTACATATTAGACTTACTATTCTACATTTAACCAGTGATTTTGTTACATAGTAATTGTATCAAATATAAATGAATCACAAAATTTGAGAATATATATATTAGTAGTGTTATCTGTGGTCAATAACCTAGGATATAGTGATGTACTAAAAAACCAATTATCCATGACGATATATTTATATCGTCATTGTTCATTCCTCATGCAAAATTTATCGTTCCAAAAGAAATTTAATATAATTCTTGTTATTAATGGTTAGTCGGATCAACAATATTATTCATGTTACATTGTATTAGAAAAATAAAGATTCAACAAAAAATAATGCTACATTGTAAAAATAATCATGAGTCAATTTGATTGAGAAGTATAGTTGTGACGTCAGATACTAACATGTCGCTAACGGAGCCTTGCAATGGAACGATATTTTCCTCATCGTATGGGAGGAGTTCGATTGGTAAAGCAGGACAGTCGTGATCATATTATATACGAAATGATAAGAAGGATGTATAGAATATCAAAGATAAAAAGGACAAGACGTCAATGCCTAAGAAAGTACAGCGATTTGAGGCGTAGGGAAACTAAGTATTACAATTCAATTAAACGACTAATAAGAAACTGTAAGTATAAATGTTTAGTGTTACTGATAGTAAGTTTCAATTGTAAACGTTATTGATAGTAAGTCCAATAACTGCGTCATCTTTTACCTTTCACCATTGATTTATTTGCAATAATAGTAGGAACAAGGGACAACACATTTGACTTTCAGTATTCTGTTAAAACTTTTCTATCTGAACATTGAAAGACAAAAATTATGTTCATTGTTCCTTTAGCTTTAATAGACTGTTATTTAATTTTTCGCACCTTGTTTATAGTATCTTATTTTTTTTCTAAAGGTATTCACCTTTAAGTAAGCTATATACTTGTTGATTAAACTAGAATGTACTGTCTAATAAGCATTAAATTAATAATATTGACATCAAGATATCTCAAAATCCAATTTTACATTGATAATAGCATTCGATAATCGATTTAATCATATATTTTTAGTATTATTAATCAAGAAAATGTTTGTTTTTAGTATACCTTCAACTTGCATATATGAAATGAAAATTAACATCTATTAATCATTACAACTATAAAAATAAAGTCAATTTTTACAAACAGATATGAAAAAATCAAAATCAAAAACTCAAAAAATTCCACGTTATTTACGAGTATTAAGGATTGAAACGCCAAATAGTGGGATCACTTCACCACCCCTTCCTTTGACACTTATGGACATACCAATGACTCCCAAAAATAACAGAGCAGTGAAAAAAATGGCTGTCAACACTCAAAAAGGTACATAACGATAGAACAGGGTTAACAAGGTTTTAGAAATTGTAAATAAAATAACTAATAATTAAAAAAAAAATTATGTTTAATAATCTAATGCACATTTAGATATCCCTGGATGTTCTTATGAAGAAATTCCATCCGTTGAAAAAGAACATAATTATTATTTTGATCTTGAGGTCGATGAGCCATGCCCAAAAGATGATGATACTAATCTTGGAAGAGGTATTAGAATCTTTGTTTTTTAGGGAAGTGAAATATTGAAAAAATAATGTAATATTAAATTTCATTTTTTTATATATTTATAAAAAGGTCAATCTTTGGACAAAGCGGTACAAGTGGAAATAGAATTGGATGGCATGGTATACCCAACAAGTAATGATATTGGACAAAACATGGTTCCTCCTAAAAAAAATCTGATAGACAAAGGTATTTTATTTAGTTACCTTTGGCAAAAATCGAATAATTGTAAAAACAATAAATTAAAAAGTTAAAATTTTATTTATTTATTTTACTTTAGCCTCTGGTTCAAGCGATGTTTACACATTAGAGGAAAAAATTGTGCAGACAGAAAATGATATGGATATCATACCTCCCAAAGAAAATGAAGGTATATACAGATATCAATATATTATTTCTATTTTGTTATGTGATTAATATGTAAATTTAATTTATTTTTATTTATTTTAAGGTATAGAAGTTTTTGAAGAAAAAATCGATGAAAGCACACAAACTTTTTTGGATGATTACTTCAAAATTAAATTGGCAAAAATTAGGTCTACAATGGGAATGTTGATGGAGCAAGTTGATTTTTTGTACAAGAAATATGGCATTTAGTTTTTTTTTTAAATAAATCTTTTAAAGCACTTTTCTATATTTTGTTTTGAAATTTTTTTTTACACATTTTGAAACATCCAAAAAATAAGGGATGATGATTGTTTGGTATAAAAATCGAATTTTTTTTTGTTTTTTTACCATTTCATATAAAAAAAAAATATTGTAAGCAATAAAAAAAAATTTCAATGAAAAAAAAATTTGATTCATTCTTTTTATTTAAATTTTAATAAAACACCAAAAATTATTTGTAAAAATATTAGTGGAACTCGAAAATAGAAATATATTTTGAACAAAAATATAAAATAAATTAAAAAGTGCAACATCAAAAACAGTATAAACTTAAGTTATTAATACAATTAATAAAGATGTCTATCACTACTGTCCTGGCCTATTGGGCTCAGAAGGACCCTGTCTTTCTCGAATAATGGACAGGAGAGAATTCATTGTTTGTTCTGCGAGGCGTAATGAACGGTTTATCTGTTCGTTGTTCTCCTCGTCCATTCGCCTCTGCCAATCAAACCTCTCTCTGTCAAACTGCAATTGTCTTTCTGCTAATGATGCACTTCGGTCCAGGTGTGCGATTATAACATTCTGTAACTCTCTATGATCCACCCTATATTATCTAGCAAGAGAGATCATTTCATTGAGACAGACATCATCCACTTCTTCAATTTCATTGTTGCCAGGTACCACTGGTCTTTCATTAGATTGTGGTTCTGCTGGCTGTACATTTCCTTGAATTGTTGGTTCTTGTACTTCGGATTCATCAGGGACAGGTTGATGGATCTCCATTGGTTGTGCATCCATGATATCATCCAAAAATTCTGGGGTCTCACTTCCATAATCCCTGGATTGAAGTTCCTCCTCCTCGGGTCTTTCTGGTTGTACAGCAACCAGGTTTAAGATGACCTCCCTCGATGACTCTTCTGTATCTGTGATAATTAAAAAGCAAAAAATAAATATATATGAATTTATTAATATATTAATATATAGATAAATATAATGTATATATATATATATATATATATATATATATATAAATATATATATATATTAAAAAAAAAAATAACCAAAAAAATATATAATATTTAGTAGCAGCTGTCAGGATGTACTATGGAAAAAAAGGCAGCACTCGCTGGTCATTTGTAACTAAAATTCAGCTGTTCATAACACAAAATTAAATAATCTTTCATGTTTTTTTTGTTTAGAAAATTAAATGAAGCTTTTGTATTATTAAATGCTCATTTTAATTTCAAATGACGAGTGATTGATGCCTTTTTATGATCTAAAATTGTAAATATATCTATCTATATATATAAATGTGTATATATATATATATATATATATATATATATACATATATATATATAGATAGCGATATATATATTTTAATTTATATAAATATATATCTTTATATCTCAAAAAATTTAAATATATTTGAAGATGTTGCTATCTTGATATTTATGTATAAGAAGAAAAAAAAAAAAAGTAATGTATTAATAGTACAGATTCTCACCATCAAACAACCGTGGAGAACTTCCCGTCATGGTCCGAAAAAGATGTCCAAGGTCAGCTATGATAAATATATATATATATATATATATATATATATATATATATATATATATATATATATATTAACATAAAATTTCTTTAGTGAAAAATCCAAAATAAAAAAAATAAAATAAATCAATATTATCTATATGGCCTAAGTGAGCAAACACTACCACGCTTTTAAAAGAAAACAAAAAAAAAATGGAATTCAAGTAATTAGATTTTTTGAGAGAAAGCGAATTTCGGTTAGCTTTGACCAGTATGACCAGTGGAGAATGGAAAAAATTAAAATATATTGTTTACCTGTACCTCTACCAACACTTGTTTCAGGGGTGCTGGTCCTGATATCTGGAAGTGTATCAGCTGATAAAAAGGTATGGCTAGCAGATGATGTGCTTCGTATCGATTGTCCAGTAAGGACACCACCACTTGTCATCGACGTCCCAGAGGAGGTTGATGGAATGGCTGAAGCAGGATCATCACCACCCCTAGCTGTCACGGATTGTGGTCGAGCTGTTAAGTGATAAATAAAATTAATCGTTATTCATGTTTAGATCCATAGAAGATTAATAAACAACTGATATTTTACATTTTAAATAGTGGTTATTGAAAGGGACAGTGTAGCACACACAATAGTATCCAGGTTGAACAATTTGAATGTAAAAATTAAAAAAGTAAATATCTACAGACTAACCAATGTGTAATATTAAACAAACATTAATTCAAAAAAAGACACTCAAGGTTGTTTGTATTGAAACGGTTTTGTAAAGCTTGTTTCTATTATTTAAAAAATGTTGAGTACTTTGTTTGACATAAAACAATAGTCCTGTGTTTATGTAATCTTTCATTCTATTCATTATTCATTCTATTCTATTCATTAATTCTATTCATTCATTGTATTATGTATCAACAAGCTGTTATAAGTGTTATTTGAACTTGTCATTTAATTACCTTGTTAACAATTAACTGTAAACAAAAAAGAGTCGTCTGCTCATTTGCTAATTAAATGACAAGTTCAAAGACTACTTATAACAGCTTGTTGATACATAATAAAATAGTTGAATGAATGAATAGAATGAATAGAATGAATAGAATGAAAGAATAATGAATAGAATGAAAGATTACATAAACACAGGACTATTGTTTTATGTGAAACCAACTATTCAAGATTTTTAAAATAATAGCATTTAAACACTCATTAATCCACTGAAAAAACAATATCTTGATAATATTGTTATCTATGTACGACCCACAGAAAAAGTGGGTGTGTATATTCATTTATAAGTGTATTTTAGAAGTCAGTGTTTCTACATGTAAAATTTTAAGCTAATAATTGTGAGTATCTGCATGTATAACAGTGTATCTTCATTTATTGAGAACATCGGCATGTATAGTGTGTGTGTGTATATGCATGAAATAAATATACACTAATGTTGGGAGTGTGTATCTGCATGTGTAAGTGTATAATATTAGTGTGTGTGTATCTGCATGTATAAGTGTATATGTTTTTGTCTGTATACATGCTTGTCTAATGTATACTGTAACGTTTGTTTTTGGGAATTTGTAGGTTTATACTATGCAGGTGTATATGCATTTTATTATCATTTTAAAAAATATATTATTAAAACTAAAATTTGTCTACAAAAATATAGCACTGTATTTGCAAACGATCGTTGAATACAGAGCTCACATAGCAATAACATTGTTTGGTGCAGCTTTTGATTTGATGAATAGGGACATTAAACCACAAAAGATTTGTTCATCAGTCAGAAAGAAAATAAGATTTTAAAATACATCGAAATTTACTTCCATTAAAGGCGTCTATTTTCAATTAGCTAGCAAGCAGTTCTAAATATGCTTTTCATCAAAGGATATCAAGATAATGAAGTAAATTAAATAAGAATTGTTATTTTTAAAGCAATACAAAAATAAAGCAGTAATAGGACTATATTCTGCATAATCAAAATTGGCGCCAATAAATATTGATTTTCCAAAATATAATTAAATGTTAAATATTTTTATAAACCGACTCCACTGGAAAATTACAATATGATCATCAGTCAATTTAAAAAATAGTAATTATATTAATGTTTTACATCTTCGGTCGCTATCACAATCATCTGTGATCATGAATATTACATTACATACGTTATTGGTTAAGCTATACAAAAATCTAGCTGTAATCTGCATTGATTTAACGTAATCAAAATTGACGCACCAAAAAATTGATTTGAAAAAATATCTTTACAAGATAGATATTTGGATAAACCAACTCTAATGGATAATTACAATATGATCATCATTCAATTTAAATAATAGTAATTCGATAAATGATTTACATCTTCGGTCGCTATCACAATCATCTGTGATCATGAATATTACATTACATACGTTATTGGTTAAGCTATACAAAAATCTAGCAGTAATCTGCATTGATTTAACGTAATCAAAATTGACGCACCAAAAAATTGATTTGACAAAATATCTTTACAAGATAGATATTTGTATAAACCAACTCTAATGGATAATTACAATATGATCAACATTCAATTTAAATAATAGTAATTCGATAAATGTTTTACCTCTTAGGTCGCTATCACAATCATCTGTGATTCCGACGATTACTTCTGGGCCTAGACGCTGCACCAGTCTCTGCTCGTAATCATTAAGATCAGCAACATAAGCTGTTCCACCTCCGGTAGCACGAGTTGAATTTTTTTCTTTTGCCAATTTGGCTTTTGCAAATCGTTTGATGTCGTTGTACCGTTTTTTTATTTGGTCAACGTCCTTTTTCCCAGGTCCCTGAGCACTGACAGCATCACTTATCCGGGTCCATATACTTTTTTTACGGATACTAGAAGTTTGCTTCGCACGACAACCAAATAAATAGTCATACGAGTCTAGCACCATATCGACAAGAACCAGGTTCTGCTGATGTGAAAAGTGGGGATTCTTCAATTTGGACCGTGAATCAGATCGAGAAGTAGCCATACTTAATTTATCGATAAGAATAACAGTCAGTAAAGCTTCAAGTTCTTGAAATATGCAGTCTGAAAAACTTTATTAAATCGAGTTTATATAGTGCTGCAATATGTTCCCGCGACAAAGCTGACATTTCTGACACCTTGCAGTCACGTGGGACAAACATGACTGACAGGTTGTAAGCGATTAATAGTACATTCGCAAATAGCGAGGCGTCATATGTATGAATCATTCGCCAGTGCTCGATGCGGATTAGACGCGCCTTTTTTTTGGATAGTTTTTAGTACATATGGCGGGCGGGCAACATCTCGCTAGCTGCGAGTTAGAGCGAGTCGAGAAGACACGTTGTCGGCGAAAAAATTGATGCTTTAGTACATGGAGCCCTTAGACATGTATATGTACTGTATGTATCTTTATGTTAAAGCCCTCATGTCTGTTTCTTTCTAACACCTGAGACCTCATATCTTTGAGCCCTTATCATTTTTTCTGCAATATGTTTTAAAAATCATTTTTATCAGATTTTTTTTCAATGTATTTTAATCTGTTTTGTGACACTTTTTTTGTTTCATGTAACAGATAAAAAGAGCTCTGAGGTTGAGGTAATCATTCTAGAGTAAATCGTGATTGCGCACACACGTTCACATTTACTTTCAACTTGTAATACAATGGCTCCTTCCATTGCATGTTTAACCCTTTTTTTTTTTTTGCACATATTTTACCGGGATGTCTATAGACAATTGCATTTTAGTTGAATTCTTAGGTATGTTAATTATCAAATTACTAAAAATTTTATGAAAAAAATATTGCAGTCCTGAGTTGATATTAATTGTTAATAAGAAAAAAAAATTCAAGACTAGTTTACATATTAAGTAAATGAAATTAAAAGAATATATTTAGAACTATATTAAATAAAAAAAATAGCTTTATAATTCATGGCACATAAAAAAATAGATAACTCTCCAACCTATGTTACATATAAATTAAATAAATAAAGAATTCCCACACAACACTAAATAATAATCAATAATAATAAGGAAAAAAAAAAAATAAGTAGAATTTTAAAACTTTATTCAATTCCTTTAAGAAGCATCCAAATACAAAATTTGCAACTAGGCGTCCTTGGTTCAAACTATAAAAACATTAGAGGCATAAAGTGTGCTTAACATGATTCATTATTCAACTTAAAGGGACACTCAGGTCAAATTCAATTTTCATGATTCTGATACAGCATGTAATTTTAAACAACTTTCCAATTTACTTCCATTAAAAAAAATGTGCACAGTCTTTTACATTTACAACTTTTGAGTCACCAGATCCTACTGAGCATGTGCAAGAATTCACAGACTATACGTATATACATTTGTGATTGGCTGATTGCTATCACATGGTACAAGGGGAGTGGAAATATACATAACTTTGAAATTTGTTATAAAAAAATCTACTACTCATTTGAAGTTCAGACTAAGTGCTATTGCATTGTCTTGTTATCTTGCATTTGTTGATTATGCAAATCTAATGTGTTGACTGGTCCTTTAAATGCATTTCTGCAATTAACCTATACTAAACAGATTGCAAACATAAACTTGCTTGGCACTCAAGGGATATTACTCACCAGCAATGAAAGCAGCATATACAGAAGTCCACTGTGTACTTTCAAAGAAACTGCTTTATCTTAGCAGGACTCACACTATGAAATGTGACACCTCAGGCTCAGGATTCCCATTCGCCGCTTTCAATCCATAACATGGACGTCAGTACAATAGTGTAATATCACAATCAAATGGCATCAAAACATGATACTGTTCCAGTATAAGTAAATTCACTTTCTCTTTCACAGAAAGTAACTATACAGTCACTCCTTCTCATTAACAGCACGCTGCACAGTAGCTGTATTATCTTCTCTTTGTCACCTGTTTGATAAATAGGGCCGTAATGCTGTTCCAGTTTAAGTAAATTCACTTACTCTCTCACAGAAAGTAACTATACAGTATCTCCTCATTAACAGCACGCTGCACAGTAGCTGTATCATCTTCTCTTTATCACCTGTTTGATAAATAGGGCCGTAATGTTGTTCCAGTTTAAGTAAATTCACTTACTCTCTCACAGAAAGTAACAAAATAGCCATTCCTTCTCATCAACAGCACCCTGAACAATAGCTGTGTTACCTTCTCGCTGTCACCTCTTGACCAGACTACTGCTTGTTTTAATTGAGTTTGTGAAGGTGTATGCATACAATACACACCCAAGCCGCTGTATCGGGATTTCTTCCACACAAGCTGCCCCTGTGGTTGTAAAGTCACTCACTGCCACTGTCTGTCACGCCTTACAAAATAAGAAAAAAGCTAATATTAGCTTACGCAATATTGAAATATTGCACCCACGCTAGCTTGCGCTCATATTACAAGTTTAAAGTAAACGCGACTACACAAGCGCAAACTAAATTTGCGCTCATTGGTTTAACTCAACTGGAGTCCTTGCATAAAGAGTTAGGGCTAAATAAAGATGCACCAAACACAACATATATACATTAAAACAAAGCGTAACACTCATATATACACTACCAGCGCTACAGAATTTGGCGGTGCTATACAAATAAATGATAATAATAATAATATCTGATAATAATTATTCATATAAATATTCATAAAACACAATTATAAAGCTTTAAGGGTATATGATATAGGAAAAGGTGAATGGAAAGGTTTATAATGTATATACAGGCAGTCCCTGGATTACAGACATCCAACTTAAGTACAACTCGTACTTACAAACTGAGAAAATAGAGCTTTATCGCCAATCATTCTTTCCAGGATAACCCGAAATACTCAAAATACAATTGTCACAAGGACAAACAAAGTGATGTGAAATTTTTTGAACAGGGGCGCAGATAGCAAAACAAACTTTTCCCTATGCTAAACTAAAAACATTTTTGGCTAGAGTTTCACCTAAAAAAAGTGCCTGTTCCAACTTACATATAAATTCAACTTAAGAACAAACCTATAGAACCTATCTTGCCTGTATACATAAATATAGATGTCTAAATATTTGTATCAATGTATATATACATATACATATGTATATATGTGTATACATGTGTATTAATCTTTATATGTGTATAAATGTGTGCATATATATATATATATATATATATATATATATATATATCAGTGACGTGCGGTGAGATCACAGGTTGGTGAGGCGCTAGCTATGATACTCTCGAGAAGAACATATATAGAGTGAGGGAAAGGGAGAGGGTAAGTGAGAGGGAGAGGGTAAGAAAGAGGGAGAGGGTAAGAAAGAGGGAGAGGGAAAGAGAGGGAAAGGGAGAGAGGGAAAGAAAGGGAGAGGGGAAGAGAGGGAGGGAGAGAGAGAAAGGGTGGGGGAGAGCGAGAGAGAGAGGGGGGAAAGGGAGTATATACAAGTAATGTGTATATATAGGTGTATTTAGTTTTTGTGTTTTACAATTGTGCTGCTCAGGGTGTAACATAACAATTTTTTTAATGGGTTTTCCAAAGTAAATGAGGAGGAAGGACAAAGAGAGGAGGGAGGAAGAGGAAAGGGAGGGATGCATTTGTGGGTGATTAAACTGTGCCACATAAAGTTCAATTATTTGTTAGACAGGTTTTTAATAATGACTGCATAATGTGTTATGTAGGCAGTTACTGTGCACATAATTTTAACACATTACACAGTCTTTGATTATTAAAAGCCTGTCTCACACATTTCTGATTTTATGTATAGGAAGCAAGGAGCTGTATCACACTATTGTAAAAGTCTAAGATAAAACACATTTTCGGGTTTCTTGGTATATATCTCAAGAAACCAGGAATGTTGGCTTTCTTATATTTTATTTTACACTATAACAGAAGAGTTTTAAACAAAAAATAAACAATTATGTTTTTTTAAATTTATTTTATCTTTTGAGATTTTACTTGAGTTCCCCCATTTGCTTTCCATGCAGTGGTTTAAAAGAAGTAATAAAGCTAAACAAAATATGAGCAGTTTAAGAGACTTATTTATGGCATGCATTTCATGGGCAATAGTTTCAGGGCAGTTCAAATAATTAAATACAAAACTTAAAATATAAATGCTCTTTAAATAAAAAAACAACACAGGAACAGTTACTTGCTATAGATACTGTATAAAAATCTATGTGTGTGTGTGTGTGTATTTGTGGAAGGCGTTCATGTGTACCTTAACATCAATGAGTATTAGGAAGCTGTACATTATAGGAGCAAATTGGTTAAATAAACCAAGCATTTGTGTAAGCTGCAGAGAGGGCCAGCACATAAGAGAAACAGATGTTATCCGTGCTGCTGAGGGTCACAGCAGAATGATTTAAACACAGACCACTAAAATCATCATAAACAGATAACCTCTGGCTCCTCTTACCTCTGATCTTTGTCTGTGTTTAAATCCTTGCCGTTCTGCTGTGACACACTCAGATTCAACACGGCTCTCAGGCAGAAAGAAGGGGGAGGGGATTTCAGACGGTGCAGCTCTCTCTGTGAGGTTTAGCAAAATCCACAACTTATCTGCTTGCAAAAAAACCTATACAAATGCAGCTGCCTCTACAGTGTGTTTATCCAGATGAAGATCATGACGCTATTGATTAATCTAATGCTGCTGCAGAAACTGAATTTATATCATGCACATATAAATTCAGTTTCTGCAGCAGCATTAGAATAATCAATAGCGTCATGATCTTCATCTGGAATGGATAAACACACTGTAGACAGTTTAGTGTACCTTTCTAATCAACCTGGTCCTTGATAGTTCATGACTTCAACTGCAATAGTGCACCACAAGTCACAGAGACACTCGACTCACCTTACACTCTGAGAGCCACTGTCTGACCCCAGTCACCCCACGCCAGCATGAGAGGCCTGAGCCTGGAGCCACCGTCACTGTGAACATCTGCTGATCTGTTGTGTCAGTGAAGTCACGACCACTGGCACCTGACCTAATAGTATGATGGTTAACCATGTTTACTTTGTTTGCACTGCATATACCGCACCACTCGCACTGAGCTGACTGACTCAGAGTCTCAGGCTGAGCTTTCAGTCACACCGGTCCGGTCACTGTGTAGTCTGACGTCGATATATACAGTCTCTCTAGTAGGTCTCATAGTTAGACACTAACAGTCAGTCACTGAGTCAGTCTGAGCAGTGCGTGTATGTGTATTATTATTATACCTCAGCCATGCCTTATATACAGCTCCATCCTGTGTATTACACCACAGCCGTGCCTTATATACAGCCCCATCCTGTGTATTATACATTGCTATGCTGCCGTGTACATTGTACACGGCAGCATAGCAATGTATAATACACAGGATGGTACACGGCAGCATAGCAATGTATAATACACAGGATGGTACACGGCAGCATAGCAATGTATAATACACAGGATGGGGCTGTATATAAGGCACGGCTGTGGTGTAATACACAGGATGGAGCTGTATATAAGGCATGGCTGAGGTATAATAATAATACACATACACGCACTGCTCAGACTGACTCAGTGACTGACTGTTAGTGTCTAACTATGAGACCTACTAGAGAGACTGTATATATCGACGTCAGACTACACAGTGACCGGACCGGTGTGACTGAAAGCTCAGCCTGAGACTCTGAGTCAGTCAGCTCAGTGCGAGTGGTTCGGTATATGCAGTGCAAACAAAGTAAACATGGTTAACCATCATACTATTAGGTCATCAGTACATCAGTGGAATAGTGGATGGATGAACAATGACAGTATGGACTCCGACTACTAACCTTAGTTCCTTGCTTCTTCTCTCGACTCTTGACTCTTATTTCCCGCCCGCAACTCAGCCCAGAGACTCAGACATACTGATGTCTGATTGGCTGAGGGGCGGGCAGGCAGGGCTCAGGGCTCCCGAGGCTAGCCTCCGGTGGGAGCAGTTATGGGCTGCATAGAGACTGCTGCATTAGTATTATTCCCCACTGGGTGGCAGTCTCTAAAGCAGCCCATAACATAACAGACTAATACATTCATATTGCGCAATGGAAGGACAGCTGGCCTCTTACCTTCTTGCGCAATATGAATGCAATGTAGTAAAGTTAGGAAACAATAATAAAATTGCAATAATAAGCATAATTTGGTGGAGGGGTGGGGGGGTAGGGGGGTCACCTTTCATATGTAAAAAAAAAAAAAAAAAAAAAAAAAAACTTTTTTTTTTTTAATTAAAAAATAGATGTAATTCCCACATTGGCCAGGGTAGGCACTGCCTCACCTGCCTCTAATGAATGCACGTCCCTGATATATATATATATATATAAAAAGTCCCAAGAACAGATCAGCACATCAAACGGTTATACAGCAGCCAGGGTGCACTTAAATAAAAGTCCATAAATCCAAAGGCAAAAAAGGCACTCACTGTTCATAATAAAATGTAACTTTTAATAAGCCAAGTTTAAAACGACATAACGTTTCGGTGTTCACATAACACCTTTGTCAAATGTCAAAAATAGTTATAGACAACTTAATGCCCAACCACTCACCTATCATACCTTAACACCCATTACCTTAAATACAGTTTCGCTTGGCGCTCCTGTACGCTGATCTACCCTGTGCGCAATGACGTCATGACGTTGCTGCGTCACGTAACGTGACCACATGGTGTCACGTCGTCCAGTCAAGCTGCCATAGCAACCGCTATACAATACCACCGTGGCTATATCGGGCTAATAGATCCCGATTCCAAAAGTGAATGGGCATAACAGCCCATCAATAACATACTAGGCACTATACATTGGTCTGTAGTTACCAACCACAGCAACACATGTTGCTCACAGTGAAGATCATGTGACAGGGGCGCAAATCATTAAAAATTATAATCCCATGTAATTACAGTTTAAAAAAACGATCAATCATGGATAGCAGGGACATATAAGCGATGCATTGGTCTAGTAACAGCAAATCTACATGGATTGAATCAGAACCAATCCAATTCATCTGCCTAAGATATGTATCTCCCCCACTATTTTTTCTGCATTCTAACCATATTAATTCTTGCCTCCTGGAGCATGATCAGAAACCCGTAAGGACCCACTAGGATGAAAATCCATGTGAATAGTTCTGGGTGACTTAGTATGCATCCATTATTGGTAGGTACTGTTGAAGATTTATTTGTTATAGAACGGTCCAAAGTCAAGGACAGTATTCAGCCCCCTAGGGACCAGAGTGTCCAGCGTATGGATCCATTTCGTTTCCACTTGTAGCAACCGGTTGTCCCTATCACCACCCCTTCTTAATGGTGGTACATGGTCGATTAACATTGACCTCAGGCATGATAGGCTATGATTAAATTCAGCAAAGTGCCTGGCGACCGGTTGTTCCGATTCCCTCTTTTTTAATGCCTCACGTTTTGCACAGCGGTGGTTAGCCATCCTGTCCCTGAAACTTGTTATGGTTTTACCAATATAAACCAGAGAACATGGACAGACTAACATATCGATGACATATGTACTAGTGAATGTTAGTCTGTGACGGATGGTAAATCGCCTATTCGTATGCGGATGCTGGAATGTCTGGCCCCTCATCATGGTATTGCAAGTAGTACAATTACCACATGTGTAGCATCCATTCTTGGACGTCTTCAGCCAGTTATCCTTCTGGTAGCATCTGACCGGATCAGTCTTCACCAGTACATCACGCAAATTTTCAGCCCTGCGGTACACCATCCTAGGTGGTTGCATTCTGTTAAAAGGGAGAGTTGGATCCGTTTCCAGGATCGGCCAATTTTTCTGAGCCGATTTCCTAAGTATGTCGCTAGTTGGAGTATAAGTGGTCACGAAATTAAGCCTTTCAGTATCCGTTTTAGGCTTATCATGTCCTTTACACTTTGGGTCTTTTAACAATTCCTCCTTGACTTTTCTGACTGTTCCTTTGTCATAGCCTCTTGCTACTAACTTGTCTTCCATAGTGGTTAGTTGATCAATCATAGTGGGTACCTCACTATTATTACGAATGACCCGCATCAGCTGAGAGGTGATAATCCCCATTTTCTGATGTCTGGGATGGAAACTCCTTGCTTCTAACAAAGAATTACGATCGGTTGGCTTCGTATATAACGAAGTGCCAAATGAGCAACCATCCTCAGACATAATTTTATATATGTTAAGATCCAGGAAATGTATGGTCTCTTTACTAAATTCTAACTTGAACCTTATGGGACTGTCCATGGTGTTCAAACATGTCACCCACTCCTGTAGTTCCTCTTTGCTACCCCCCCCATACCAGAAGGACATCATCGATGTACCGTACATAGTATCTGATATGGGGATGAGCAAATGGTCTCATTAGAGTCTGTTCGTACCAGGCCATATATAGATTGGCATACGTGGGTTCCATGTTTGAACCCATGGCCGTCCCTGACACCTGCAAAAAGTAACCATTCTCAAACTTAAAAAAGTTTTTCTCTAAGCACATGGTAAGTAGTTTGCACAGGAATTCAATAGGAGGACCCTCATAAAGGGGGTTCCCAGTCACCATGGACCTGACAGCCGCCACACCCCCCCATGGGGAATAGAGGTGTAGAGGCTGTCCACATCCATGGTAACCAGGATATCCTCCTCCTGTAATGTGGTATAGTCCCTTAGGACATTCAATAAACTCGGTGAATCCTGCAAATATGCTGGTGTTCCTTTAACCACCGGTTGAAGGTAGAAGTCTATATAGATGGCCAAATTGGATAGTAAGGAGTCCCTGGCAGACACAATTGGTCTGCCAGGGGGATGGTCCAAAGTCTTATGTACTTTTGGCAGGAGATATAGGACCGGTGTTCTAGGGTGATCATTGATTAGAAACTCGAGTTCCTGTTCTGTCAGTAGCCCTGCTTCATGACCTCTATAGAGGCATTCATCAATGTGTTTCTTAAATGTTCTGCCTGGATTCCCCGAAAGTTTAACATATACACTATGGTTGCTGTGGTTGGTAACTACAGACCAATGTATAGTGCCTAGTACGTTATTGATGGGCTGTTATGCCCATTCACTTTTGGAATCGGGATCTATTAGCCCGATATAGCCACGGTGGTATTGTATACCGGTTGCTATGGCAGCTTGACTGGGCGACGTGACACCATGTGGTCACGTTACGTGACGCAGCAACGTCATGACGTCATTGCGCACAGGGTAGATCAGCGTACAGGAGCGCCAAGCGAAACTGTATTTAAGGTAATGGGTGTTAAGGTATGATAGGTGAGTGGTTGGGCATTAAGTTGTCTATAACTATTTTTGACATTTGACAAAGGTGTTATGTGAACACCGAAACGTTATGTTGTTTTAAACTTGGCTTATTAAAAGTTACATTTTATTATGAACAGTGAGTGCCTTTTTTGCCTTTGGATTTATGGACTTTTATTTAAGTGCACCCTGGCTGCTGTATAACCGTTTGATGTGCTGATCTGTTCTTGGGACTTTTTGCTATTTTTTTGGATTATGCACTCCAGCTTTATGAATATTGATTGATGAACTTTAATCACATTTTGGAAATTACAACTGAATTAACCAACTATATGCCATTCATATTTTGATTGTTTTAACTACACAGAGTACCATCAACATGGCTTCCATAGCAGTGGACATGGAGAATAGATACATGGATGAAGATTTTAATGCAGATCCTTTTGTATTCACGGATGAAGATGCAGACCGGATACGGGTTACGGATGACCTCAGTGAGTTGAGGGGTGATACCCCCATTAATGTATACTATAAATTATTGAATTTACATAAAAAAGAGATCGATTACCATTTACATGCAGTCTATCTCTCAGGTTATCACCGCAAAAAGTACATACCGAGAGGTTTTAGGGTGAAAAATGTTCCCACACTAGGTAGACAAAACATGGATTTCTGTAAGAAGTGGTGCTCAATACTAAACAAGTGCTCCTATGACCTTATGTTATTGGTCATAGAAGAGGTCTGTAGACTTGAACATAAGATTAAAATAGAGATTGAGGCCACTAAATCACAGAGCTACCATGTTTTGTCGGATGATAAAACCCAGGACTGGGTAACTAAACTTGATACTATGATTGCTAAGTACAGAGGTGAGTTGGTCGCATTTAAAAACAAAAAATTGAACACAGTTGAGAATGACTACAGGGATAGACATCTATATAGGTGGTTATATGGCAAGGAGGATCCCCCTATGAGATCAAGGCGTAGAAACCCACGGGTACGCAATAATCTTAGCCTTGTTGACACCAGTGGCGACTCATCAGACAATGAAAGGAACATGGGTGATATTGGCAATAGTGAGGGACTTACATCTAGTCAGTCACAGTCTTTTTCTGGGGTTACTACCAGGTCAGCGGCGAAACCACCGCTGACTGGAAATTTAAAAGACACAGACGCACGCACGTCAGGCGAGGCAAACACAAATCGCAAAAAACAGCCCAAAAAGAAGTGAATATAGTCTATAATTTAAGCAGTCGGTCTTTGAATGATGTGGAATTGTGGGTTATCCTTTATTCCCACGCCTAGATGTGATAGATTTGACACCATTGTAGATATCCACAAGTTACAAAGACAGCTCAAGCTAAAAGACCACTTTAAAAATGATACTCAAGGTGTGATAACCAAGTTCAAAAAACCATCAACATTTGAACCTGTAAACACACATCCCTCCATTAAGAATTTCACCAGAGTGGTATGTAATGAGATTCCCGACAAACTTCCTTTTCCCACTTATCCAAATTTAAATGGCGATGAGAGGTATGCTATTAAATCACTTAGCAATGATAATAGCATCATTATCCGCCCAGCAGATAAAGGCGGGTCAATAGTCCTACAGGATTATGTTGACTATAGGGCAGAAGCTTACAGACAGTTGTCTGACCATAGTGTATATGTTAAACTTTCGGGGAATCCAGGCAGAACATTTAAGAAACACATTGATGAATGCCTCTATAGAGGTCATGAAGCAGGGCTACTGACAGAACAGGAACTCGAGTTTCTAATCAATGATCACCCTAGAACACCGGTCCTATATATCCTGCCAAAAGTACATAAGACTTTGGACCATCCCCCTGGCAGACCAATTGTGTCTGCCAGAGACTCCTTACTATCCAATTTGGCCATCTATATAGACTTCTACCTTCAACCGGTGGTTAAAGGAACACAAGCATATTTGCAGGATTCACCGAGTTTATTGAATGTCCTAAGGGACTACACCACATTACAGGAGGAGGATATCCTGGTTACCATGGATGTGGACAGCCTCTACACCTCTATTCCCCATGGGGGTGTGTGGCGGCTGTCAGGTCCATGGTGACTGGGAACCCCCTTTATGAGGGTCCTCCTATTGAATTCCTGTGCGAACTACTTATCATGTGCTTAGAGAAAAACTTTTTTAAGTTCGAGAATGGTTACTTTTTGCAGGTGTCAGGGACGGCCATGAGTTCAAACATGGCACCCACATATGCCAATCGATATATGGCCTGGTACGAACAGACTCTAATGAGACCATTTGCTCATCCCCATATCAGATACTATGTACGGTACATCGATGATGTCCTTCTGGTATGGGGGGGTAGCAAAGAGGAACTACAGGAGTGGGTGACATGTTTGAACACCATGGACAGTCCCATAAGGTTCAAGTTAGAATTTAGTAATGAGACCATACATTTCCTGGATCTTAACATATATAAAATTATGTCTGAGGATGGTTGCTCATTTGGCACTTCGTTATATACGAAGCCAACCGATCGTAATTCTTTGTTAGAAGCAAGGAGTTTCCATCCCAGACATCAGAAAATGGGGATTATCACCTCTCAGCTGATGCGGGTCATTCGTAATAATAGTGAGGTACCCACTATGATTGATCAACTAACCACTATGGAAGACAAGTTAGTAGCAAGAGGCTATGACAAAAGAGCAGTCAGAAAAGTCAAGGAGGAATTGTTAAAAAACCCCAAGTGTAAAGGACATGATAAGCCTAAAACGGATACTGAAAGGCTTAATTTCGTGACCACTTATACTCCAACTAGCGACATACTTAGGAAATCGGCTCAGAAAAATTGGCCGATCCTGGAAACGGATCCAACTCTCCCTTTTAACAGAATGCAACCACCTAGGATGGTGTACCGCAGGGCTGAAAATTTGCGTGATGTACTGGTGAAAACTGATCCGGTCAGATGCTACCAGAAGGATAACTGGCTGAAGACGTCCAAGAATGGATGCTACACATGTGGTAATTGTACTACTTGCAATACCATGATGAGGGGCCAGACATTCCAGCATCCGCATACGAATAGGCGATTTACCATCCGTCACAGACTAACATGCACTAGTACATATGTCATCTATATGTTAGTCTGTCCATGTTCTCTGGTTTATATTGGCAAAACCATAACAAGTTTCAGGGACAGGATGGCTAACCACCGCTGTGCAATACGTGAGGCATTAAAAAAGGGGGAATCGGAACAACCGGTCGCCAGGCACTTTGCTGAATGTAATCATAGCCTATCATGCCTGAGGTCAATGTTAATCGACCATGTACCACCATTAAGAAGGGGTGGTGATAGGGACAACCGGTTGCTACAAGTGGAAACGAAATGGATCCATACGCTGGACACTCTGGTCCCTAGGGGGCTGAATACTGTCCTTGACTTTGGACCGTTCTACAACAAATAAATCTTCAACAGTACCTACCAATAATGGATGCATACTAAGTCACCCATAACTATTCACATGGATTTTCATCCTAGTGGGTCCTTACGGGTTTTTGATCATGCTCCAGGAGGCAAGAATTAATATGGTTAGAATGCAGAAAAAATAGTGGGGGAGATACATATCTTAGGCAGATGAATTGGATTGGTTCTGATTCAATCCATGTAGATTTGCTGTTACTAGACCAATGCATCGCTCATATGTCCCTGCTATCCATGATTGATCGTTTTTTTAAACTGTAATTACATGGGATTATAATTTTTAATGATTTGCGCCCCTGTCACATGATCTTCACTGTGAGCAACATGTGTTGCTGTGGTTGGTAACTACAGACCAATGTATAGTGCCTAGTACGTTATTGATGGGCTGTTATGCCCATTCACTTTTGGAATCGGGATCTATTAGCCCGATATAGCCACGGTGGTATTGTATAGCGGTTGCTATGGCAGCTTGACTGGACGACGTGACACCATGTGGTCACGTTACGTGACGCAGCAACGTCATGACGTCATTGCGCACAGGGTAGATCAGCGTACAGGAGCGCCAAGCGAAACTGTATTTAAGGTAATGGGTGTTAAGGTATGATAGGTGAGTGGTTGGGCATTAAGTTGTCTATAACTATTTTTGACATTTGACAAAGGTGTTATGTGAACACCGAAACGTTATGTCGTTTTAAACTTGGCTTATTAAAAGTTACATTTTATTATGAACAGTGAGTGCCTTTTTTGCCTTTGGATATATATATATATATATATATATATATATATATATTCCAGGAGAAAGGGGCACTCCAAAGGTCTTAATTTGAATCACAAAAGCTCGTCATCAGACAGGCAGAATATTTACAGTTGCTCTTACCACCACCGGACATTTATACACAGCATACAGGAACGTCACGCTCTACACAGTAGCCACACCTCTTGGTGGGTATGTTCATCCGTGTCAACGTAACTCCCGAAACCTAAACAGAACATAATAATCAAACAATTGTTTAGAATAAAACAAATATTTGAATATTGCTATAAAAACAATGCAATAATATCAACAACCTCAAAAGTGTATCTAAGCTGGGACCAGATGTGTCAATCAGTCAAGATGCGTGTGAGCAATTTAAACATATCCGGCAACAACATGGTTGCCAAGGGAACTGTAAAGAAACTAAGCCGACAGGGTATTGTTCACACGCATGTATGGCAGTCTAACACACCTGAAAGAAGAAACATAATCACTATGTGTAGAGACTACAGGGAGAATAGAATGAAACAAAGTAGGACCGTAAGATTCATTTTACAGAGGAATAGATTTTAAAACGGAATAGACACCTTCAAGCTAATATCCTGACTACTGCTGTACTGCTATGTTTGTTCTAACTGAAACAATCTATATAATGTGTCTATTAATCATCAAATTCTGCTAAATAATGTTAAATGCAACTATAGCTATATCATCAGTACATCTATACTATGCAAACCTTTACACCTAGATTTAGAGTTCTGCGTTAGCCGTCAAAAGCAGCGTTAAGGGGTCCTAACACTGCTTTTGGCCGCCCGCTGGTATTTAGAGTCAGGCCGGAAAGGGTCTAACGCTCACTTCCTCACCGCGACTCCAGGCTGCCGCAGATCCCCTTACGCCAATTGCGTATCCTATCTTTTCAATGGGATCTGCCTAACGCCTGTGTTTGGAGTCTTGGGAGAAGTGAGCCGTAGACCCTCTACCGACAAGACTCCTACCCCCCAAAAAAGTCAGTAGTTAAGAGCTTTATGGGCTAACGCCGGAATATAAAGCTCCTAACTACTGTGCTACAAAGTACAATAACACCCATAAACTACCTATGTACCCCTAAACCGAGGCCCCCCACATTGCCACCACTATAATACATTTTTTTAACCCCTTATCTGCCGACCGGATACTGCCGCCACCTACATTATACCTATAAACCCCTAATATGCTGCCCCTAACATCGCCGACCCCTATATTATATTTATTAACCCCTAATCTGTCCCCCCAATGTCGCCGCTATCTTACCTACACTTATTAACCCCTAATCTGTCGTCCGGACCGCGCCGCAACTATAATAAAAGTATTAACCCCTAAACCGCCGCACTCCCGCCTCACAAACACTATAATAAATGTTATTAACCCCTAATCTGCCCTCCCTAACATCGCCACCACCTACCTACAATTATTAACCCCTAATCTCCCGCCGCACTGTTGCCGCTACTATAATAGTTATTAACCCCTAAACCTAACTCTAACCCTAACACCCCCCTAACATAAATATAATTTAAATGAAACTAAATAATATTCCTAAAATTAACTAAATTAATCCTATTTAAAACTAAATACTTACTTATCAAATGAACCCTAATATAGCTACAATATAACTAATAGTTACATTGTAGCTATTTTAGGATTTATATTTATTTTACAGGCAACTTTATATTTATTTTAACTAGGTACAAAAGCTATTAAATAGTTAATAACTATTTAATAGCTACCTAGTTAAAATAAGTACAAAATTACCTGTAAAATAAATCCTAACCTAAGTTACAAATACACCTAACACTACACTATCATTAAATTAATTAAATAAATTACCTACAATTAGCTAAATTAAAATACAATAAAATAAACTATTCTATAATACAAAAAAAAACTGTTCCGATCAGCCAATAGAATGCGAGTTCAATACGATTGGCTGATTGGATCAGCCAATCGGATTGAATTTCAATCTGATTGGCTGATTACATCAGCCAATCAGATTTTTTTTCTATCTTAATTCCGATTGGCTGATAGAATTCTATCAGCCAATCGGAATTGAAGGGACGCCATCTTGGATGATGTCCCTTAAAGGAACCTTCATTCGTCGGGAAGTCGTCGGTTGAAGAGGATGGCTCCGTGTCAGCTCCTTTGAAGATGGCTCAGCTCCGCTCCGGATGGATGAAGACTGAAGACGCCGCCTGGATGAACACTTCTACCGGATGGAGGACCTCTTCTTGCCCCGCTTGGATGAAGACTTCTACCGGATCAAGGACCTCCTCTGCGCACCTTGGATGAAAAATTTGGCTCTGCTGGGTGAAGAGGACTCAAGGTAGGATGATCTTCAGGGGGTTAGCGATAGGTTTTTTAAGGGGGGTTTGGGTTAGAGTAGGGGTATGTGGGTGGTGGGTTGTAATGTTGGGGGGGTATTGTATTTTTATTTTCAGGTAAAAGAGCTGATTACCTTGGGGCAATGCCCCGCAAAAAGCCCTTTTAAGGGCTGGTAATAGAGCTGATTACTTTGGTAGTTTAGAATAGGGTAGGACATTTTTTTATTTTGGGGGGATTTTTTATTTTATTAGGGGGCTTAGATTAGGTGTAATTAGTTTAAACTTCTTGTAATTCTTTTTTATTTTTTGTAATTTAGTGGGTTTTTTTGTATTATAGAATAGTTTATTTTATTGTATTTTAGTTTAGCTAATTGTAGGTAATTTATTTAATTAATTTAATGATAGTGTAGTGTTAGGTGTATTTGTAACTTAGGTTAGGATTTATTTTGCAGGTAATTTTGTACTTATTTTAACTAGGTAGCTATTAAATAGTTATTAACTATTTAATAGCTATTGTACTTAGTTAAAATAAATACAAAGTTGCCTGTAAAATAAATATAAATCCTAAAATAGCTACAATGTAACTATTAGTTATATTGTAGCTATATTAGGGTTTATATTTGATAGGTAAGTATTTAGTTTTAAATAGGATTAATTTAGTTAATTTTAGGAATATTATTTTGTTTCATTTAAATTATATTTATGTTAGGGGGGTGTTAGGGTTAGTGTTAGAGCTAGGTTTAGGGGTTAATAACTTTATTATAGTGTTTGCGAGGCGGGAGTGCGGGCAGTTTAGGGGTTAATACATTTATTATAGTGGCGGCGAGGTCCGGTAAGCAGATTAGGGGTTAATAAGTGTAGGTAAGGTAGCGGCGACGTGGGGGGGGGGGCAGATTAGGGGGTAATAAATATAATATAGGGGTCGGCGGTGTTAGGGGCAGCAGATTAGGGTGAAAAGAAGGAATCAGGAGTCCCGGTAACTTGTAAATGAATCCAAAGGCTTTATTAGTTTAAAACAAAACAAAAAGCAACAGCTCTTGTGTTACAGAGTTTTCAAAGCTGCAGCTCAGGGTAGTGGTCACAGCTGCTGACGCGTTTCGGCCTTGTCCGCCGTAGTCATAGCATGTTTAGTGACCACTGCTCTGAGTTTAAAAAGGCAAAGATTGCCTCCCATTGGGTAAAACAAAACACACCCTTTTAAAGCCGCAAAACATTGATAAGCATTAAACAAAAAACAAAAACATATAAACTAGAGCTCTCCTTAATTAATTATGTTTATATTTTATGTATACTTTTTGACTGACTTTGACCAAAATATTCTTGTTACTAGCGTGTATGAATTGCTGTTTTGTCTGTTCTCAAAAGATGGGCTGGTATGTGTTACACCTTAAAAACAGCTTTTAATTATTTATTTAATTCCATTATTGGAAACTTGCTGATAGTTACATGTTAAATGTTGCATAAAACTTATTTCCTTTTCTTTCTAGGGATAATAAGGTGTGTATTGAGGATGATTTTGTATTTGAAAGGTATGTCATAATGTAACCATATCTCGATTGTAATGACACTTATTATGAAAACCTTTTGAAACTCAAGATTAATTTTACACACTAACCTGTATTTGGCTAAGTGACTTTAATCTATGGCTGTGTCAGATATAGAGCTTAATTGTTATTATTATTATTATGGATCTATATTAATAATTGATCTTGAGCAAACTCACAGTATAAATATCTTTGCATGTAATTATTGATTTTGGAAGTATCAAGGCTAATTATTAATAAATGTTTGTGTTCTTAAGGTTAGTGGGATACCCCACTAAGAGTATGTACAAGTGAACAAAACCCCAACAGTGGTGATAGTGGATGATTGTCAATGGTGACATCAATATCAAAACCAATATCAGTGTTAGTATCAATGCCAATATCAGTGACACTGCTAACACTATCAATCACAATATTTAATTTTTTTAAATTTTTTTAAAGATTTTTTACTCTAACTTGATTTTCAACGAGTTTATTTCGAAAAGTTGATTAAATCAAATTCGCTATTGAGTCCTGAGGGCCATCTTGTGTCAAGTTTCAGAATCCAATAGACTTCTTCTCTTGCCAAAAGGGTCAACCTATCTCCACCCCTGATTGGGGGTAGGATGTGTTTTGCAATGGTCCAATTGAGAGTTTTTGGACTTTTATCATGCAGTTGGCAGAAGTGTGTTATTAGTGGTGTTGTGAGTGTGCCCTGTTTTATGTTATTGACGTGTTCCCGTATTCTTGATCTGACCTCCCGTGTGGTCATGCCTACATATTGTAGGTTACATTCGGAGCATGTCAAAACATAAACCACATAAGTGGCTCTACAGTTGTAACATCTGTCGTGCAAATTGTTCACCTGTTTTTGCACTGCTAAACTCACTACCGGGGAAAAGATATTTGCATGCTATGCAGTCATAGTAATGGCATCTGAAAACTCCCCTTGTAGTTAACCATGTGTTTTGTTCTCTGATGTTTGTATTACGGAGTTGTGTAGGAGCTATCTTATTACCTATGGTAGTGCCCCTTTTAAATGCAAACCGACAGCCCTTTTTTACTGTGTCAACAAGGCCCTCATCCGCCAATAGTAGTGGGAAATGTTTGGAGACAATATCACAAATTTCCCCAAATTGGTCACTGTATTTTGTTAAAAAAGTGACTTTTTGAATCTCCCCATTTTGTTTGGTTCTTTTGTCTTGTGTTAGCATAGTTGCTCTATCTCTTTTGCTCACCTCCTTCTTTATGGCTGTAACCATAGATTTGGGATATTCTCGAGAGACTAATCTGTCTACCAGTTCATTTGCTTGAGTTTCATAGGTAGACATAGTAGAACAATTTCTGAAGGTCCTAACGAACTGACCCTTGGCTATTGCTTTGAAGATCCGATTTGGATGATTGCTTTTAGCGTGCAAGATGGTATTCTTTGCTGAGGGTTTTCTAAAAACACTAGTTTTTATACTTCCTTTCCCTTTGTCTGGTGCTCCAACCAATGTTACATCTAGGTAATTTATGCTTTTGGTGTTACACTCAAACGTGAAACCTATTCCTAAGGTGTTGTTGTTTAATCCTTCAACAAATTGATTAATTTCTGTTGTGTCACCCTGCCAAATCACCAAAAGATCATCAATGAATCTTTTGTAGAAGGTGATATTTGGCCTGTATTGATTTCTATCTCCATAGATGTGGGACTGCTCCCACCAACCCATGTAAAGGTTGGCATAGGAGGGGGCAAACTTGGCCCCCATAGCAGTCCCACATCTCTGGAGGTAGAATACACCATCAAAATTAAAGTAATTGTGGGTTAAAAGAAAGTTAGTAACCCGTAATATAAAGCTAATTTGTTCGTCTTCAAACTGGCCTGATCTTACCAGGAAATGTCTAAGTGCTTTTATCCCTTCTTTGTGAGGTATGGAAGAATAGAGCGATTTAACATCTATGGTTAACCATACATTGTTCACATTCCAACCTTCATTTTCTAGAAGGTTGAGCAGATGTTTTGTATCCGCTAGGTGGCTCTGTAGATTTTCCACAAAAGGCTGGAGTATTGCATCCAGCCATTGTGAGAGCCTTTCTGTGAGTGAGCCAATCCCACTAATGATTGGTCTGCCTTGAATCTCTGCTCCAGGTTTATGTACCTTGGGCAAGTGATTGAAAGTAGGCCTGATGGGGAATTTTACTTGTAGATAATTGAAGGTATCATCATCAAATAATCCTAATTCCCTGCCTTCATCTAACAGATGTTCCAATTCAAATCTGAATTCATCTGTGGGGTCTTTCCTCAATTGGAAATACTGTTTTTCATCTAGCAACTGTCTTTTGGCCCCATTGATGAACTGATCTTTGTCCATCACTACGACTGAGCCGCCCTTGTCTGCGGCTCTTATGACTAGATTTTCATTTTTCTGAAGCCCTATCAGGGCCTCTTTTTCTTTTAGAGATAAATTAGCTTTTTTCTTGCCTTGAGAACTAATTGTGGTGGCAAGTGTTGTGAGGTCCTTTTCTACTCTTTTTTGGAAAATTTCTAGTATATGACCCCTACTTTGTATAGGGTAAAACGTAGAATTTCCTTTAAATTTGGGTAAAGAAATGTTGTTAGTTTGCCCCACAGCCCCTTGTGCATATAGTTCATCAAGAGCTACTATGTCGCAATTTTCACTAAAAGTGAGATCAGATTTGATTGGTGGATTAACATTTTCATCTGTTAAATCCTGTGTGTCTTGTTTAAAGTGTTTTTTTAGTGTTAAAGTCCTAATGAATCTATTGACATCTAGTAATGTTGAAAACAAATTGAAGTCAGCTGTAGGGACAAAATTCAAACCTTTGTTCAAAACTTTTATTTCAACCTCTGTTAGTGTATGTTTTGATAAATTGATAACATTTTCACCTTCTTTTATTGATATTTTGTGTGATACCCCCTTTTCTGTTGCCTCTGAGGATATCTGTTGGATCTGGTTGGGTCTGCGGTTCCCTGATTTGGTGTTGGTATTTGGGGGTCCTGTTTGTTTGTTGTACTTGCCCCCCCCCTCTCCTGACCAACTGGGCCCAAGCAAAAAACCTTCTCAATGTCACTGCTGGTTTTGTGACTTGTATCTTTCATCTCATTGGATGATATATATTTAGTGTCATGTTTCATTCTCTATGACTCTTGGTGCAGGGATGGTGTCTGAACCAAAATTGATTTTATCTTAGGTTTGACTATTGTGTCTGCCTGTGCACCTATAGTGAGAGAAGTGGAGGGGGTAGGGGTAATGTTTTGTGCAAAGTGTGGTCCTTTGTCTTGGGTGAATTCAAAATCACCTTCAGAGCTAGAGTAGCCATCTGTGGATTCTGCCTCACTGTCACTGAACCTCACTCTTCTGTTGTCTGTTTGATAGCTACCACTGCCTCTTCTCCCTCTGCCTCTACCCCTCCTACCTCTATAACCTCTATTGTAAGACTGAAAGTTTCTTGTAGTAGATTTATCTCTCTTATACCAAATGTACACTCTATTTAAGTCATAGTCTGTTTGATCTCTAACATATTTTTTATGCTTGATTTCTAGTAACAATTTTTTAGCTTCCATAATACTATTTGACAAAATGTTGTCAAATTTCAAAAAATCATCATAATCTTTCCTTTTGTTGAGCTCAGACTGGGTTAGCCCTATCTGAACCACTATCTCTTTTAGCAAGACAGACTTAAATTCAACAATAAGTAAAATGAGCTTTAAAGAACAATCAGTTAATGTCTCATTCCACCGACTTATGAACTCCTTGTCTTCAGTAATAAATGTGGGGAATTTATTCACCCTTAGTCCTCTTGGGACTATCCCCATTTCATGGTACCTCATTAGTATCTGGATATCACATTTTGTTTTCATTTCTTTTTTTAATAAGATTTCCATGTCATCAAAAAGGGAGCTCAATGTCAGTTGTGACTTGTCAGTAGTAAAAACCTTGTCTAATTCAATGTCTGTCCCTCTCCCTTGAAGGGAAGTTTTAAGCACAAATATTTCATTAATGTCCTCCATATCAGTCATAGTACTGTGTTCTGTAACCCAAAGTTACCGTGCTGGTAATGTATATAACCGTTGAGTTCTTTTCAACTCTCTCAACAGTGTTATCAAGTGCTGTTGCTTACAACTGCTGTTAGATATCAATCACAATAAAAAGCAGAAGTCCGCAAAAGTATGCAAGATGCCCTCACCGAGGTTGGAGCTCGGAGGAGGTTCGACTCCTATATTTCACCTCTTAACAGCTGCTGTACATGCCTAGGAGAGATTGGGTAACCAGACCCCAAACAAAGTGTAAATGAGCAAAGTTTGTTTTACTACTATCCACATGTATTGCCTCTGAGTACTTGAGCCATCACAGGTATATCACTGTTCAAATCCCACAATTCACAGTTCAGTCTAGGGCTGATAATTATGCTGATATGCACACTTAGCAAACTCTAAATTCAACCGCTCATGGTTTCACTCACATTCACCAGCGCTGGAGGACTCGGTCCTGGGGGAGTCAAATCAACCACTTGCTGCAGGAATCCGGCCGTGCTGCTTTCTCCCCTCCTCAAGTCACTCGCTGCCTGTGGTTCCGTTGGTTTGCGTGTGCCCGTCCGGAGCGTGTGACGTCACCTTCCTGTTGACGCTCCGTGTATCCTCTGTGGTGGCCCTGGGTGTACAGGTTTGAGGGCTGTATTGGAGACTCCTTACTGGTTAGCAGTAATGTGAAAAGAAGGAATCAGGAGTCCCGGTAACTTGTAAATGAATCCAAAGGCTTTATTAGTTTAAAACAAAAAGCAACAGCTCTTGTGTTACAGAGTTTTCAAAGCTGCAGCTCAGGGTAGTGGTCACAGCTGCTGATGCATTTCGGCCTTGTCCGCCGTAGTCATAGCATGTTTAGTGACCACTGCTCTGAGTTTAAAAAGGCAAAGATTGCCTCCCATTGGGTAAAACAAAACACACCCTTTTAAAGCCACAAAACATTGATAAGCATTAAACAAAAAACAAAAACATATAAACTAGTCTGACTAATTCTGATATGTGTTACTAAGGAACATATTAGAGATAGTTAAATTACTAAAAAAGGTTAGGAAGATTATGTCTAAAAGAAAATTATGTCTAAAAGAAAACTTAATGGTCAGAGCTCTCCTTAATTAATTATGTTTATATTTTATGTATACTTTTTGACTGACTTTGACCAAAATATTCTTGTTACTAGCGTGTATGAATTGCTGTTTTGTCTGTTCTCAAAAGATGGGCTGGTGTGTGTTACACCTTAAAAACAGCTTTTAATTATTTATTTAATTCCATTATTGGAAACTTGCTGATAGTTACATGTTAAATGTAGCATAAAACTTATTTCCTTTTCTTTCTAGGGATAATAAGGTGTGTATTGAGGATGATTTTGTATTTGAAAGGTATGTCATAATGTAACCATATCTCGATTGTAATGACACTTATTATGAAAACCTTTTGAAACTCAAGATTAATTTTACACACTAACCTGTATTTGGCTAAGTGACTTTAATCTATGGCTGTGTCAGATATAGAGCTTAATTGTTATTATTATTATTATGGATCTATATTAATAATTGATCTTGAGCAAACTCACAGTATAAATATCTTTCCATGTAATTATTGATTTTGGAAGTATCAAGGCTAATTAGGGGTTCATAGGGATAATGTAGGTTGCGGCGGTGTCCGGAGCAGCAGATTAGGGTTAATAATATAATGTAGGTGTCAGTTATAGCGGGGGCGGCAGATTAGGGTTAATAAGTGTAAGGTTAGGGGTGTTTAGACTCGGGGTTCATGTTAGGGTGTTAGGTGCAGACTTAGAGAGTATTTCCCCATAGGAAACAATGGGGCTGCGTTAGGAGCTGAACGCTTCTTTTTTGCAGGTGATAGGTTTTTTTTCAGCCCAAACTGCCCCATTGTTTCCTATAGGGATATCGTGCACAAGCACGTTTTTCCAGCTTACCGCTACCGTAGGCAACGCTGGTATTGCAGGTTGATGTGGAGCTAAATTAGGCTCTAAATACCAGCGTTGTCTTAAGGGTGCGCTGGGAAAAAAAGCAGCGTTAGCTACGCGGGTCTTTACCGACAAAACTCTAAATCTAGCCGTTAGATATTTAACTGCTAAGTAACAAGTTAAAACATTTAAAAAGAAAATAAGAAAAAAGAAAAAGGAAAAACTAAAAAGAAATAATAAAGTAATTTGAGAAAGGATAACCTAAATGAAACAAAAAACTCATCTTTAGTAAATGTGAAATATGATCAGTCGAATGGATAATGGCTCTCACTGTAAAAATTGGTATATAAGTTCCTATAGTTGTTTCGTTAGAGAAACGCCTGCCAGTCTAGATGTACATTAAGTTCCTTTGGCGTGATAGTTTCCAGGCTGAAAGTCCATCTGGCCTCTCTCTGTAGTAGAAGTTTATTCCGATCTCCCCCATGGTCATAGGGGGGACGTGATCTATAATGGTGTATTTCAAGTCCGTAACTTTGTGTTTACATTCCAAAAAATGCCGAACCATGTTGTTGCCAGATATGTTTAAATTGCTCACACTCATCTTTACTGATTGACACATCTGGTCCCAGCTTAGATACACTCTCTAGGTTGTTGATATTATCGCATTGTTTTTATAGCAATATTCAAATATTTGTTTGATTCTAAACAATTGTTTGATTATTATGTTCCGTTTAGGTTTCGGGAATTACGTTGACACGGATGAACACACCCACCAAGGGGTGTGCATACTGTGTAGAGCATGACGTTCCTGTTTGCTGTGTATAAATGTCCGGTGGTGGTAAAAGCAACTGTAAATATTCTGCCTGTCTGATGACGAGATTTTGTGGCTCGAAAACGTTTACATAATAAAGTGGGATTCATATTAAGACCTTTGGAGGGCGCTTTTCTCCTGGAATATGCTTTGACTTTTTGCAGCACCCAAGGCTTTACTCAGAGTGGTCTGGAGTGCATTCTGCTTCTGATATATATATATATATATATATATATATATATATATATATACACACATATATATATATACACACATATATATATATACACACATACACATAAACACATGCATACAGATAAATATTTATGTATATATACTTTGGAGCCCTTTCCACTCAAATAACTGAAAACAAAAGATAATAATTTGTATTCAAAATATATATATATATGTGTTTGAGCATGAGCGAAAGTGCTAAATAGCACACCACTAGTAATCTTGCTCACTGTATACATATGATTGGTAGTGCAATGTTTATGGAATATGGGAAATAGGAGATATTGATTTCTACGATTTCAATTATATAAATATTTAGAGATCACAATCCCATTCCTTTGTCATTGGATATAAAATTAGGCTGATAGACAACCCATACTACACAATAGGTACTGTCAGGTTTCAATATAAAATTTGTTTTTAATGCTTATACAATTTTAATGGTAAATAAAAGTTGTTTTAATGTTTCTTTTAAACTGAGGGTCAAAACAAGCTTGAGAAATATAACTCACTATATATTTATATATACACTTTCTAGCTTTAAGCTAGTAGGGTATAATCAATGTGAAAATCAACTTGAAAAAACCTGCGTGTTATTTATTTTTTATGTGTTGGTTTTTCAATCGGACTTGATTAACAAGAGGAGGCCTTGCAATTGTGGATAATAAAAAAAGAAAATGATTGGGATAGCACACACTACAAAGCATGTAAGGGTAAGTATTGTATCCCTATAAAAATATATATATTTTAAAAAATTTTGCTGGAGCATTTATTCAGATATTTGTTTTCATTTACCATAATGAATATCTGTTTTTCGTCACAAATGTTCATTGGTAGTAAAACAAATGCCCATCCTACTGGAGAACCTGTACTGCTATGGCAACAAAATTGGGCATTTCTCTCTGTATTTATAAGGCAATGTACGTCATGGTTACATAGGTCAGCATGCTTCACACCAGCCAATGAGCATAAAGAAGTAACTTTAGCAGAAGGCCTGATCCCTGTGTGATCAGTTCAGGCATATTTCTATGTTATGAGCAGTACATTACCTTATAAAGCATGTAGCAGTACATTTACGATTCCTCTAAGGGGCATATTTATCAAGTACCTGAAGGCTCGCCAGAAACAGAAGTTATTAAGCAACGGTCTAAAGACTGCTGCTCTATATCTTGTCCGCCTGCTCTGAGGCGGCGGACAGAAATCAACCTGATCGAATACGATAGGGTTGATTGACACCCCCTGCTAGTGGCAGAATGGCCGTGAATCTGCAGGGGGCGGCATTGCACTAGAACTGCTGGTGCAATGGTAAATGCCAAGAGTGTATGCTGTCGGCATTTATCAATGTTTATCGATGTGCAGTGGACATGATACGCTACTTCGTATCATGTTCGCTCGCACATTGATAAATATGCCCCAATCTGTCTAGATCACAGAAGTGCCAACTGAATTTAATTTTTTTGTCTGGTAGCCATCTTGGAAAGTCATAAAACGTTTGCTTCACATTCATTGAGATACACAGTTAACCCATAAGTTACCATTCACTCACATATAAACCAGACAGTGAGGGGTCAATCAAAATCCTGTAGAAAAGTTAATTTAATCATTAATCTACAAAATTCACCATTGAAGTATATCAGGATTTTTGAAGATAGTTTATTAGATAAGCTTTTCTAAAGGATTGGGATCAACTCAAATGTTAATAATGTCCATCATATGCATCCCAAACATAACAGATATTATAATTAAAAAAAAACTCTCCAATTGGCGCCTTACACTACCTGTTAGGCTACTGTCTAAGCTGAATGCTATGGTTAACACCTTTCCTGGGAACAATATATTAGCCTTGTTAATCAGCATACATTTGCATACATTATTATGCAGCATCAAAAATAAAAGCTTATAGAACTGATTTTAAATTATTATTTATTTGGATTTAGAGTCCCAAACACTCACAAGTAGTTTCACCATAATTAATATGGATTTTATTTATCCTTTATTATCTATAATGACCTGAACCTGGTAACCCTACCAGCCGCCCATCTGCAAATCTATATTTTTTATTCTTCACAGATGACACAGCGGCCGGTGTATCTTCTCATAGGCTATTAAAGGCAGTTGTTAAGACCTTACGTGGTTCTGCTAAAGAGTCAAAGTTATATGACTGATAGATCTTCCTTGCGTGTGGACACTTTTCAAAGTAAGGTTGGTATAGCTTATTATAGCTTATAAGTAGCTGTATCATCTGCTGTGTCATCGATTCACAGATGGACCAACAGCTAAAGGCTGCTTATAGTATACTATGTGTAGTTAAAAAGCAGTGTAAGGTTCTGATTAGACACTTTTTTTGTTATTTCCCTTATGTTTGCAATGGCTACTTTAACTTGGAGTGCCACCGTAAGTATCTGCTGTTATTAATTCAAACAAAATAAGTATGCACAAAAACAACAACGCAATATAAGAAAAAATAAATAAAATAAAATACAATATATAATAAAAATAACACCATGCACCAAAGTGATAACTAAGATAAGAGACCATAGGGTAGATTTACCAAAGGTCGAGCGGACATGATTCTCTGTAGCGAATCATGTCCGCTCGACCTCACTAAATGCTGTTTGCATTTAACATTGAACAAGCATTTCTGGTGAAATGTTTGTGCAATGCTGCTCCTGCTCACTTGCCGCTTGTAGGGGCCGTCAAACATTCCGATCGTATAAGATCGGGTTGGTTTCATTCCGCCAGCTAAAAGGTGGTGGAGAAGTTAAGGAGCTTCTTAACTTCCATTTCTGGTAAACCAGAAACAATGGGGCGTCGATGCAGCATCCTCTGCTTAATAAATTGACCCCTATGTGGCCAATTTGTTTTCAATTGATTTTCAGCACTTTGCTTCAAGGTGATCACAAGATTTCAGGTGTTTTTTCTTAGCTGAAAATGCAGTTAGCTTTTTTTTTACATGGAGCCTAAATTTTCTTGCCAATCACAATTCAGTTTCTTGATAATTTTCAACAGGGTTTTGAGGCGATCACAATCAATTTTTTTGAATATTTCCAACATGTTTTTTAGGCGATCACAATCCATTTGCTTGATAATTTCCAACAGTTTTTATCAGAATCGAAACTGTTATATATTAATTGAATTGAACATCTAAATGCTCTAGATAAAGCCCATAAAATACATTTTTTACATATTTGCAAGCATTTCAAGATGACATGATAATTATATTATGTTGAGCATAGCCACAGACAACAGAGGTTTATTTTGATATATGGGCCTCTATTTATCAACCTGTCAATCGCAAATACGCTGGAATTCCGCAGCGTATTTGTGGCGAGCCTGATTCGCCTTAGTTATCAAACCCTACAGACCAGCAAAAGTAGAATTTAGTGACGTAACATACGATCCACCGGACTCCGACACAGATCGATGGTTACATCACTCCAGATGTTCTGAACGCAAGTTCGGCACAATCTGACTACTTTTGCTAGTTATCAAATAACGAGCAGTTACGCTCGGCACTTTTCCGGCCCAGCGTACCTGGTTTTCAATCCGCTTCCCTGGAAGCGGCGGATACCATAGGAATCAATGGGAGTCTGAAAGCAGCGAAAGCTTATGTTCGCTGCTGCCCGATATCCCATTGATTCCTATGGTAATGTCTACACCGAACACCCTAACATGTACCCCGAGTCTAAACACCTGTAATCTGCCCCCCCTACACTGCCGCCACCTACATTATACTTATTTACCCCTAATCTTCCCCCCCTACACCGACGCCACCTACTTTATACTTATTAACCCCTAATCTGCCCCCCCTATACCGCCGCCACCTACATTATACTTATTAACCCCAAAACCACCGCTCCCGGACCCCGCCACAAATAAATAAATTGTTTAACCCCTAAACCGCTGCTCCCAGACCCCGCCGCAACTAAATACAATTATTAACTCCTAAACCGCCGCTCCCGGAGCCCACCGCCACCTACATTATATTTATTAACCCCTAATTTGCAGCCCCTACACCACTGCCACCTACATTATATTTATTAACCCATAATCTGCCCCCCCCCCACACCGCCGCCACTATATTAAATGTATTAACACCTAATCTGCCCCGCCACCTACCTATATTTATTAACCCCTAATCTGCCGCCCCCAATGTCGCCGCCACTATATTACATTTATTAACCCCTAAACCTAAGTCTAACCCTAACACCCCCTAACTTAAATATAATTTAAATAAATCTAAATAAATATTACTAGCATTAAATAAATTATTACTGTTTAAAACTAAATACTTACCTATAAAATAAACCCTAAGTTAGCTACAATATAACTAATAGTTACATTTATATCTATCTTAGGGTTTATATTTATTTTACAGGCAACTTTGTATTTATTTTAACTAGGTAGAATAGTTATTAAATAGTTATTAACTATTTAATAACTTCCTAGTTAAAATAAAGACAAATATACCTGTAAAATAAAACCTAACCTAAGTTACAATTACACCTAACACTACACTATAATTAAATAAATTAACTAAACTAAATACAATTAAATACAATTAAGAAAAATTATCTAAAGTACAACCCCCCCCCACTAAATTACAGAAAATAATAAAATAATTACAAGTTTTTAAAACTAATTACACCTAATCTAATCCCCCTAATAAAATAAAAAAGTCCCCCAAAATAATAAAAAGCCCTACCCTATACTAAATTACAAATAGCCCTTAAAAGGGCCTTTTGTGGGGCATTGCCCCAAAGTAATCAGCTCTTTTACCTGTAGAAAAAGAAATACAACCCCTCAACATTAAAACCCACCACCGACACACCCAACCCTACTCTAAAACCCACCCAATCCCCCCTTAAAAAAAAACTAACACTAACCCCTTGAAAATCACCCTACCTTGAGAAGTCTTCACCCAACCGGGCCAAAGTCCTCAATGAATCCGGCAGAAGTGGTCCTCCAGACAGGCAGAAGTCTTCATCCAAGCCGGGCCGAAGAGGTCCTCCGGACGGGCAGAAGTCTTCATCCAGGTGGCATCTTCTATCTTCATCCATCTGGCGCAAAGCGGCTCCATCTTCAAGACATCCGACGCGGAGCATCCTCTTCAAACGACGTCCAACTGAAGAATGAAGGTTCCTTTAAGTGACGTCATCCAAGATGGCATCCCTTCAATTCCGATTGGCTGATAGAATGTCTGATTGGCTGATTGGAATGATGTTCCAATCAGCCAATAGAATGCAAGCTCCGTCCTATTGGCTGATTGGATCAGCCAATAGGATTGAACTTCAATCCTATTGGCTGATTGCATCAGCCAATAGGATTTTTCCTACCTTAATTCCCATTGGCTGATAGAATTCTATCAGCCAATTGGAATTGAAGGGACACCATCTTGGATGATGTCCCTTAAAGGAACCTTCATTCTTCAGTTGGATGCCATTTGAAGAGGATGCTTGAAGACAGAGCCTCTCCATGCCAGATGGATGAAGATAGAAGATGCCGCCTGGATGAAGACTTCTGCCCATCTGGAGGACAAATTCTGCCAGATTCATTGAAGACTTCGGCCCGGTTGGGTGAAGACTTCTCAAGGTAGGGTGATCTTCAAGGGGTTAGCATTAGTTTTTTTTTAAGGGGGGATTGGGTGGGTTTTAGAGTAGGGTTGGGTGTGTGGGTGGTGGGTTTTAATGTTGGGGGGGTTGTATTTCTTTTTTTACAGGTAAAAGAGCTGATTACTTTGGGGCAATGCCCCGCAAAAAGCCCTTTTAAGGGCTATTTGTAATTTAGTATAGGATAGGGCTTTTTATTATTTTGGGGGCTTTTTATTTTATTAGGGGGATTAGATTAGGTGTAATTAGTTTAAAAAACTTGTAATTATTTTATTATTTTCTGTAATTTAGTGGGGTTTTTTTGTACTTTAGATAATTTTTCTTAATTGTATTTAATTATATTTAGTTTAGTTAATTTATTAAATTATAGTGTAGTGTTAGGTGTAATAGTAACTTAGGTTTTATTTTACCGGTATATTTGTCTTTATTTTAACTAGGAAGTTATTAAATAGTTAATAACTATTTAATAACTATTCTACCTAGTTAAAATAAATACAAATAGGTATTTTTTATAGGTAAGTATTTAGTTTTAAATAGGAAAAATGTATTTAATGCTAGTAATATTTATTTAGATTTATTTAAATTATATTTAAGTTAGGGGGTGTTAGGGTTAGGGTTAGACTTAGGTTTAGGGGGTTAATAAATTTAATATAGTGGCGGTGACGTTGGGGGCGGCTGATTAGGGGTTAATAAATATAGATAGGTGGCGGTGGTGTAGGGGTGGCAGATTAAGGGTTAATAAATATAATGTAGGTGGCGGCAGATTAGGGGTTAATAAGTATAATGTAGGTGGTGGTGGGCTCTGGGAGTGGCGGATTAGGGGTTAATAATTGGATTTAGTTGCGGCGGGGTCTGGGAGCGGCAGTTTAGGGGTTAATATATTTATTAGAGTTGTGGCGAGGTCCGGGAGCGGCAGTTTAGGGGTTAATATATTTATTAGAGTTGCGGTGGGCTCCGGGAGTGGCAGTATAGGGGGGTAAACAGTATAGTATAGTGTGGGTGCTTAGTGACAGTATACCAAGAAAGCTGTAAAAAAGCCGAAGAGCAGCGAGATCGATGACTGTTAGTTAACTCACTGAATATTGATATATATATATATATATATATATATATACATATATATATATATATATATATATACCTGTATATATATATATATATATTTATATATATATACCTGTATATATATATATTTATATATATATATATATATATATATATATATACACTTTCTAGCTTTAAAGGGACAGTCTACACCAGAATTTTTATTGTTTTAAAAGATAGATAATCCCTTTATTACCCATTCCCCAGTTTTGCATAACCTCCACAGTTATATTAATATACTTTTAACCTCTGTGATTATCTTGTATCTAAGCCTCTGCAAACTGCCCCTTTATTTCAGTTCTTTTGACAGACTTGCATTTTTATCAGTGCCTGCTCCCAGATAACTTCACGTGCACAAGCACAGTGTTATCTATATGAAATACATTAACTAACACCCTCTAGTGGTGAAAAACTGTTAAAATGCATTCTGAAAAGAGGTGGCCTTCAAGGTCTAAGAGATTAGCATATGAACCTCCTATGTTAAGCTTTCAACTAAGAATAGCAAGAGAACAAAGCAAAATTGGTGATAAAAGTAAATTGGAAAATTGTTTAAAATTACATGCTCTATCTAAATCATGAAAGTTTTTTTTGGCCTAGACTGTCCCTTTAAGCTGGAAGCTGGAAGGATATAATCAATGTAAAAATTGAGAGTAGACTTGTGCAACCAAGAAAATTTTAATGTGCAGGTCCTGGGAGTCTGGCAAGAAAAGGATTGGGATAGCACACACTACAAAGCTTGTAAGGGTAAGTATTGTATCCCTATAAAAATATATATACATATTTTAAAAAATTTGCTGGAGCATTTATTCAGATATTTGTTTTCATTTACCATAATGAATATCTGTTTTTCATCACAAATGTTCATTGGTAATAAAACAAATGCCCATTCCTACTGGAGAACCTGTACTGCTATGGCAACACAATTGGGTATTTCTCTCTGTATTTATAATGCAATGTACGTCATGGTTACATAGGTCAGCATGCTTCACACAAGCCAATGAGCATAAAGAAATAACTTTAGCAGAAGGCCTGATCCCTGTGTGATCAGTTAAGGCATATTTCTATGTTATGAGTAGTGATGTCGCGAATAGTTCGCCGGCGAATAGTTCCCGGCGAACATAGCATTTTCGGTTTCGCCGCGGACGACGAACATATGCGATGTTCGATCCGCCCCCTATTCGTCATCATTGAGTAAACTTTGACCCTGTACCTCACAGTCAGAAGACACATTACAGCCAATCAGCAGCAGACCCTCCCTCCCAGACCCTCCCACCTCCTGGACAGCATCCATTTTAGATTCATTTGGAAGCTGCATTCTTAGTGAGAGGAGGGACAGTGTAGCTGCTGCTGATTTAATAGGGAAATCGATAGCTAGGCTAGTGTATTCAGTGTCCACTACAGTCCTGAAGGACTCATCTGATCTCTTTTGTAAGGACAGCACCCCAAAAAGCCCTTTTTAGGGCTAGAACATCAGTCTGCTTTTTTTTTTTTTTTCCTGTGTAATCTAATTGCAGTTGCCTGCCTGCCATCGTGTGTGTCAGGCTCACAGCGTATACTGTGCCCACTTGCCCAGTGTCACCACTCATATCTGGTGTAACAGTAGTGTACATTTTAAAAAAACAACACTTTTTTGACTGTGAAATAATAGCAGACAGCTGCCAGTACCCAAGATGGCCGTCAATAAAGCAGATGGGGAGGGTTAGAGAGCTGTTTTGGGGGGGATCAGGGAGGTTGGGGGCTAAGGGGGGATGCTACACCACAGCATATGTAAATATGCTAAAAAAAAATTAAATTTTTTTTAAAAACCTTTTATTTTAGTACTGGCAGACTTTCTGCCAGTACTTAAGATGGCGGGGACAATTGTGGGGTGGGGGAGGGAAGGGAGCTGTTTGGGAGGGATCAGGGGGTCTGATGTGTCAGGTGGGAGGCTGATCTCTACACTAAAGCTAAAATTAACCCTGCAAGCTCCCTACAAACTACCTAATTAACCCCTTCACTGCTAGCCATAATACACGTGTGATGCGCAGCAGCATTTAGCGGCCTTCTAATCACCAGAAAGCAACGCCAAAGTCATATATGTCTGCTATTTCTGAACAAAGGAGATCCCAGAAAAGCATTTACAACCATTTGTGCCATAATTGCACAAGCTGTTTGTAAATAATTTCAGTGAGAAACCTAAAATTGCGAAACATTTTGTTTTTTTTTTTAAATTTGATCGCATTTGGCGGTGAAATGGTGGCATTAAATATACCAAAATGGGCCTAGATCAATACTTTGGGTTGTCTACTACACTACACTTAAGCTAAAATTAACTCTACAAGCTGCCTACATGCTGCCTAATTAACCCCTTCACTGCTGGGCATAAAACACGTGTGGTGCGCAGTGGCATTTAGCAGCCTTCTAATTACCAAAAAGCAACACCAAAGCCATACAAGTCTGATATAATGGCATGTCTGGCACACAGTGTTGGGGCAAGGGTCCATCTGACCACTGATACCTGGTCTGCAAAGCATGGTCAGGGCAGATATATCACCTACACTGCTCACTGTGAAGCGGGCTTAACCCTTACACTACCTGATCGATGCAACATCATACCTGATGTTTTAAAGCTTGTTATTCCAAACAATTTAGGAATGTTAGGTGATTTATGCCCTTTATGGATTAAAACCAGACTCTGCATCAACTATGTAATTTTCCATGGGAGTTTTGCCATGGATCCCCCTCCGGCATGCCACAGTCCAGGTGTTAGTGCCCTTGAAAAAACCTTTCCATCACTATTGTGGCCAGAAAGAGTCCCTGTGGGTTTTAAAATTCACCTGAAACAGGAAGGTGAGTGGCAGGCTCTGCAATAACCAGACTTGCGCTCCAAAAAAGTGGAATAAAAGAATATTTTATTAGTAGAAAAATTATAAAATATACATGTGAGGCTGAACACAGAACAGGGGGGACAAAACAAACAAGCCTGACGTTTGTTCTACTAATAAAATATTCTTTTATTCCACTTTTTTGGAGCGCAAGTCTGGTTATTGCAGAGCCTGCCACTCACCTTCCTGTTTCTGGTACCTATTAACAATTTAGGAATGTTAGGTGATTTATGACCTTTATGGATTAAAACCAGACTCTGCATCAACTATGTAATTTTCCATGGGAGTTTTGCCATGGATCCCCCTCCGGCATGCCACAGTCCAGGTGTTAGTTCGCCTGCCTATTGAAGTCTATGGCGGTTCGCCTGGTTCGCCCGTTTGCAAACCCAAATTTTTAGGTTCGCGACATCACTAGTTATGAGCAGTACATTACCTTATAAAGCATGTAGCAGTACATTTCCGATTCCTCTAATTGTCTAGATCACAGAAGTGCCAACTAAATTTTATTTTTTAGTCTGGTAGCCATCTTGGAAAGTCATAAGACTTTTGCTTCACATTCATTTACATACACAGTTAACCCATAAGTTACCATTCACTCACATATAAACCAGATAGTGAGGGGTCAATCACAATCTTGTAGAAAAGTTTTTTTAATAATTTATCTACAAAATTCACCATTGAAGTCTATCAGGATTTTTGAAGTTTATTAGATAAGCTTTTCTAAAGGATTGGGAACCACTCAAATGTTAATAATGTCCATCATATGCATACCATTCTAATCGCCTAAGTAGCCAAAATGACCTCAGTATAATACAGGTGCTGGATCTTACTTCAAAGTATGGGGTCTGATTATAAAGCGTGTTATTTGCTTTTATGGTATTGTTTTGACTGGGGGGCTGAATAACTTCTGAGTAATTCTGTCTATGTCACTGTGAAGATTTTTGGCACACTCTTTTTGCACACAGTGGCCTAGATTTGGAGTTCGGCGGTAGCCGTCAAAACCAGCGTTAGAGGCTCCTAACGCTGGTTTTGGGCGCCCGCTGGTATTTGGAGTCAGTGATTAAAGGGTCTAACGCTCACTTTTCAGCCGCGACTTTTCCATACCGCAGATCCCCCTACGCCATTTGCGTAGCCTATCTTTTCAATGGGATCTTTCTAACGCTGGTATTTAGAGTCGTTTCTGAAGTGAGCGTTAGAGCTCTAACGACAAGATTCCAGCCGCCTGAAAATAGCAGGAGTTAAGAGCTTTCTGGCTAACGCCGGTTTATAAAGCTCTTAACTACTGTACCCTAAAGTACACTAACACCCATAAACTACCTATGTACCCCTAAACCGAGCTCCCCCCACATCGCCGCCACTCGATTAATATTTTTAACCCCTAATCTGCCGACCGCCACCTACGTTATACTTATGTACCCCTAATCTGCTGCCCCTAACCCCGCCGACCCCTATATTATATTTCTTAACCCCTAACTTGCCCCCCACAACGTCGCCGCAAGCTACTTAAAATAATTAACCCCTAATCTTCCGACCGCAAATCGCCGCCACCTACGTTATCCCTATGTACCCCTAATCTGCTACCCCTAACACCGCCGACCCCTATATTATATTTATTAACCCCTAATCTGCCCCCCTCAACGTCGCCGACACCTGCCTACACTTATTAACCCCTAATCTGCCGAGCGGACCTGAGCGCTACTATAATAAAGTTATTAACCCCTAATCCGCCTCACTAACCCTATCATAAATAGTATTAACCCCTAATCTGCCCTCCCTAACATCGCCGACACCTAACTTCAATTATTAACCCCTAATCTGCCGACCGGAGCTCACCGCTATTCTAATAAATATATTAACCCCTAAAGCTAAGTCTAACCCTAACACTAACACCCCCCTAAGTTAAATATAATTTTTATCTAACGAAATAAATTAACTCTTATTAAATAAATGATTCCTATTTAAAGCTAAATACTTACCTGTAAAATACATCCTAATATAGCTACAATATAAATTATAATTATATTATAGCTATTTTAGGATTAATATTTATTTTACAGGTAACTTTGTAATTATTTTAACCAGGTACAATAGCTATTAAATAGTTAAGAACTATTTAATAGTTACCTAGTTAAAATAATAACAAAATTACCTGTAAAATAAGTCCTAACCTAAGATATAATTAAACCTAACACTACCCTATCAATAAAATAATTAAATAAACTACCTACAATTACCTACAATTAACCTAACACTACACTATCAATAAATTAATTAAACACAATTCCTGCAAATAAATACAATTAAATAAACTAGCTAAAGTACAAAAAATAAAAAAGATCTAAGTTACAGAAAATAAAAAAATATTTACAAACATAATAAAAATATTACAACAATTTTAAACTAATTACACCTACTCTAAGCCCCCTAATAAAATAACAAAGCCCCCCAAAATAAAAAATTCCCTACCCTATTCTAAATTAAAAAAGTTACAAGCTCTTTTACCTTACCAGCCCTGAACAGGGCCCTTTGCGGGGCATGCCCCAAGAATTTCAGCTCTTTTGCCTGTAAAAGAATAAATACAATACCCCCCCCCCCCAACATTACAACCCACCACCCACATACCCCTAATCTAACCCAAACCCCCCTTAAATAAACCTAACACTAAGCCCCTGAAGATCTTCCTACCTTGTCTTCACCATACCAGGTTCACCGATCCGTCCTGAAGAGCTCCTCCGATGTCCTGATCCAAGCCCAAGCGGGGGCTGAAGAGGTCCATGATCTGGTCAAAGTCTTCATCCAAGCGGGGCAGAAGAGGATCTTCCATCCGATTGAAGTCATCATCCAGGCGGCATCTTCGATCTTCTTCCATCCGGAGCGAAGCGGCAGGATCCTGAAGACATCCAGCGTGGAACATCCATCCGGACCGACGACTGAACGACGAATGACTGTTCCTTTAAGGGACGTCATCCAAGATGGCGTCCCTCGAATTCCGATTGGCTGATAGGATTCTATCAGCCAATCGGAATTAAGGTAGGAATTTTCTGATTGGCTGATGGAATCAGCCAATCAGAATCAAGTTCAATCCGATTGGCTGATCCAATCAGCCAATCAGATTGAGCTCGCATTCTATTGGCTGTTCCGATCAGCCAATAGAATGCGAGCTCAATCTGATTGGCTGATTGGATCGGCCAATCGGATTGAACTAGATTCTGATTGGCTGATTCCATCAGCCAATCAGAAAATTCCTACCTTAATTCCGATTGGCTGATAGAATCCTATCAGCCAATCGGAATTCGAGGGACGCCATCTTGGATGACGTCCCTTAAAGGAACAGTCATTCGTTGTTCAGTCGTCGGTCCGGATGGATGTTCCGCGCTGGATGTCTTCAGGATCCTGCCGCTTCGCTCCGGATGGAAGAAGATCGAAGATGCCGCCTGGATGATGACTTCAATCGGATGGAAGATCCTCTTCTGCCCCGCTTGGATGAAGACTTTGACCGGATCATGGACCTCTTCAGCCCCCGCTTGGGCTTGGATCAGGACATCGGAGGAGCTCTTCAGGACGGATCGGTGAACCTGGTATGGTGAAGACAAGGTAGGAAGATCTTCAGGGGCTTAGTGTTAGGTTTATTTAAGGGTTGTTTGGGTTAGATTAGGGGTATGTGGGTGGTGGGTTGTAATGTTGGGGGGGGGGGTATTGTATTTATTCTTTTACAGGCAAAAGAGCTGAAATTCTTGGGGCATGCCCCGCAAAGGGCCCTGTTCAGGGCTGGTAAGGTAAAAGAGCTTGTAACTTTTTTTAATTTAGAATAGGGTAGGGAATTTTTTATTTTGGGGGGCTTTGTTATTTTATTAGGGGGCTTAGAGTAGGTGTAATTAGTTTAAAATTGTTGTAATATTTTTATTATGTTTGTAAATATTTTTTTATTTTCTGTAACTTAGATCTTTTTTATTTTTTGTACTTTAGCTAGTTTATTTAATTGTATTTATTTGTAGGAATTGTATTTAATTAATTTATTGATAGTGTAGTGTTAGGTTAATTGTAGGTAATTGTAGGTAGTTTATTTAATTAATTTATTGATAGGGTAGTGTTAGGTTTAATTATATCTTAGGTTAGGACTTATTTTACAGGTAATTTTGTTATTATTTTAACTAGGTAACTATTAAATAGTTCTTAACTATTTAATAGCTATTGTACCTGGTTAAAATAATTACAAAGTTACCTGTAAAATAAATATTAATCCTAAAATAGCTATAATATAATTATAATTTATATTGTAGCTATATTAGGATTTATTTTACAGGTAAGTATTTAGCTTTAAATAGGAATCATTTATTTAATAAGAGTTAATTTATTTCGTTAGATAAAAATTATATTTAACTTAGGGGGGTGTTAGTGTTAGGGTTAGACTTAGCTTTAGGGGTTAATACATTTATTAGAATAGCGGTGAGCTCCGGTCGGCAGATTAGGGGTTAATAATTGAAGTTAGGTGTCGGCGATGTTAGGGAGGGCAGATTAGGGGTTAATACTATTTATGATAGGGTTAGTGAGGCGGATTAGGGGTTAATAACTTTATTATAGTAGCGCTCAGGTCCGCTCGGCAGATTAGGGGTTAATAAGTGTAGGCAGGTGTCGGCGACGTTGAGGGGGGCAGATTAGGGGTTAATAAATATAATATAGGGGTCGGCGATGTTAGGGCAGCAGATTAGGGGTACATAGGGATAACGTAGGTTGCGGCGGTTTACGGAGCGGCAGATTAGGGGTTTAAAAAAATATGCAGGGGTCAGCGATAGCGGGGGCGGCAGATTAAGGGTTAATAAGTGTAAGGTTAGGGGTGTTTAGACTCGGGGTACATGTTAGAGTGTTAGGTGCAGACGTAGGAAGTGTTTCCCCATAGGAAACAATGGGGCTGCGTTAGGAGCTGAACGCTGCTTTTTTGCAGGTGTTAGGTTTTTTTTCAGCTCAAACAGCCCCATTGTTTCCTATGGGAGAATCGTGCACGAGCACGTTTTTGAGGCCGGCCGCGTCCGTAAGCAACTCTGGTATCGAGAGTTGCATTTGCGGTAAAAATGCTCTACGCTCCTTTTTTGGAGCCTAACGCAGCATTTGATTAAACTCTCGATACCAGAGTTAAATTTATGGTGCGGCCAGAAAAAAGCCCGCGGAGCGTTAGCAGCCCTTTTACCGCCGAACTCCAAATCTAGGCCAGTGTTTTTTGCACACTGTGTTTTCTGGGTATGCACATGCTGCACAAGCATTGGTGCAGCTGGGGGTGGTTTATTTGTGTTTGATGCTTAAATATGGGTTATATGCTTCATTTCTAATTGTCCGAAGAAGTGACATGTGTGGTCCGGAAGCGTTACAATACAAGCTACATTTTCTGCTGTAAGTCCAGAGAGTGCTTGTAAGTCTGTGGTAGTATATATATATTATAGAGAGAGAGATAGAGTATATATATATATATCCATTCAAGCATGTTATTAAAATGAACATTATCCTTGTGTAAGGCCCCCATGGTGTGCCTGTAACATATTTTACTGTAGCCATCTTTTATAATATTTCTTATTACTCGCATACACTAGAAATTATAGGAACATACAAGTATCACAAGGTACTGTAATGGTTAATATTGTGCAGCATCTGAACCTCAGAGATATTGTAACACTATCTGAGAGTATTCATGTGTCTCTGGTTTGCTCCAGTGCTCCGGAGCCCCATGCTGGGTTCAAAAATGGAAATTTAATTAAAATGAATAATTAAAAGCATGTATAATTACTGCCCTGTTATATGTGATGGTCTCAGCTCAGTGCCTTGTGGATTTAAGAGTGGATTTTGTAAAGTAATGGCTTCAATCATAAAAGCCCCCCTTTTGAATAAAATGTGTTTTACTCCTATACCACCTCAGTCCTACTGTTTTGTGCTTTGAGATGTAAGATGAAAATGAGCAGGATTTCAGCCAGTAAAAGTCTTTCCTGACTGTGGAATTGAACTTTTCCAGAGAAGTGAGGCTGTATGTGTGAGGAGGTTAGGGTGAGTGGAACTGGAATGCAGGAATAGAAACACTGAACAATAAACAGTATTTTGAAAAACTTTACTGAATTAAAAGAAATAAAGACAAATAGGTAGTTTAAACTGAAGAACACAAAAACAGCAAGTATGAGCATAGGCCCAAGGACGAACATAAGAGTCCGGTTCAATTTTAGTAAGCCTTAGAATGTAGCAGTAACAAAGTCCAGTGGTTACTGAAGTTCAAATAGTGCAATATATCCAGTGGGTACAAATAGAGAGGCTGCCATGGAATACCAGGAAAATACAGCTGGCACGGCTGGTTTGAGGAAATCTGTCACTGGCATAGCAGACACAGGATACTCAGCAGGCGTAGAATACCCACTGGGTACTGTTGGTGAGACCGTCACAGGATACCAGGTAGGTACAGCAGGCACTGCTGGTTTGAGGAATACTTTCACTGGTATGGCAGACACAGTATATGCAGCAGGCACAGAATACCCAGCGAGTATACCAGGAACATACACAGGTACAAGGTAGGTATGCTTGGTCTCTGAAACAAGATGTATCAGTTAAGTATGCTTAGCTTTCAGGTACCGAGGGGAACATACACAGGTACAAGGTAGGTATGCTTGGTCTCTGAAACAAGATGTATCAGTTAAGTATGCTTAGCTTTCAGGTACCGAGGGGAACATACACAGGTACAAGGTAGGTATGCTTGGTCTCTGAAACAAGATGTATCAGTTAAGTATGCTTAGCTTTCAGGTACCGAGGGGAACATACACAGGTACAAGGTAGGTATGCTTGGTCTCTGAAACAAGATGTATCAGTTAAGTATGCTTAGCTTTCAGGTACCGAGGGGAACATACACAGGTACAAGGTAGGTATGCTTGGTCTCTGAAACAAGATGTATCAGTTAAGTATGCTTAGCTTTCAGTTACCGAGGGGAACATACACAGGTACAAGGTAGGTATGCTTGGTCTCTGAAACAAGATGTATCAGTTAAGTATGCTTAGCTTTCAGGTACAGAGGGGAACATACACAGGTACAAGGTAGGTATGCTTGGTCTCTGAAACAAGATGTATCAGTTAAGTATGCTTAGCTTTCAGGTACCGAGGGGAACATACACAGGTACAAGGTAGGTATGCTTGGTCTCTGAAACAAGATGTATCAGTTAAGTATGCTTAGCTTTCAGGTACCGAGGGGAACATACACAGGTACAAGGTAGGTATGCTTGGTCTCTGAAACAAGATGTATCAGTTAAGTATGCTTAGCTTTCAGGTACCGAGGGGAACATACACAGGTACAAGGTAGGTATGCTTGGTCTCTGAAACAAGATGTATCAGTTAAGTATGCTTAGCTTTCAGGTACCGAGGGGAACATACACAGGTACGAGGTAGGTATGCTTGGTCTCTGAAACAAGGTGTATCAGTTAAATATGCTTAGCTTTCAGGTACCGAGGGGAACATACACAGGTACAAGGTAGGTATGCTTGGTCTCTGAAACAAGATGTATCAGTTAAGTATGCTTAGCTTTCAGGTACCGAGGGGAACATACACAGGTACAAGGTAGGTATGCTTGGTCTCTGAAACAAGATGTATCAGTTAAGTATGCTTAGCTTTCAGGTACCGAGGGGAACATACACAGGTACAAGGTAGGTATGCTTGGTCTCTGAAACAAGATGTATCAGTTAAGTATGCTTAGCTTTCAGGTACCGAGGGGAACATACACAGGTACAAGGTAGGTATGCTTGGTCTCTGAAACAAGATGTATCAGTTAAGTATGCTTAGCTTTCAGGTACCGAGGGGAACATACACAGGTACAAGGTAGGTATGCTTGGTCTCTGAAACAAGATGTATCAGTTAAGTATGCTTAGCTTTCAGGTACCGAGGGGAACATACACAGGTACAAGGTAGGTATGCTTGGTCTCTGAAACAAGATGTATCAGTTAAGTATGCTTAGCTTTCAGGTACCGAGGGGAACATACACAGGTACAAGGTAGGTATGCTTGGTCTCTGAAACAAGATGTATCAGTTAAGTATGCTTAGCTTTCAGGTACCGAGGGGAACATACACAGGTACAAGGTAGGTATGCTTGGTCTCTGAAACAAGATGTATCAGTTAAGTATGCTTAGCTTTCAGGTACCGAGGGGAACATACACAGGTACAAGGTAGGTATGCTTGGTCTCTGAAACAAGATGTATCAGTTAAGTATGCTTAGCTTTCAGGTACCGAGGGGAACATACACAGGTACGAGGTAGGTATGCTTGGTCTCTGAAACAAGGTGTATCAGTTAAATATGCTTAGCTTTCAGGTACCGAGGGGAACATACACAGGTACAAGGTAGGTATGCTTGGTCTCTGAAACAAGATGTATCAGTTAAGTATGCTTAGCTTTCAGGTACCGAGGGGAACATACACAGGTACGAGGTAGGTATGCTTGGTCTCTTAAACAAGATGTATCAGTTAAGTATGCTTAGCTTTCAGGTACCGAGGGGAACATACACAGGTACGAGGTAGGTATGCTTGGTCTCTGAAACAAGGTGAGCATACACAGGAATCAGGTAAGAATGCTTAAGCTTCAGGAACAAGGAAGGCTTCACAATATCTCAGCCCAGAGTGATGCGCTGAGTGACCTTTTTTAGAAACTCCCACTCTTATTGCCTTCCGGTGGAAGTTCCGGTAATTAGGTCATGGCCCCTTAAAATCTAGGCAGCATGTGGTCACAAGTGCCTAGAGAGCTGCAGCAGCAGCTGCTGGAGTTGAGTCTTGGCGTCCCTCCATGTGGGATGCTGAGACTAAGGAAATCACCTTCAGCTTTCACCGAGACGGTAAGAACCTGACAGTATGAAGCACTATTTGGGTTTAGTTACAAAATCCCACTCTGGATCAGTAAAATCATTCAATAAAATAGAAATTCAGACTGTTCAAGTCTCTCCTTGTGGTATCAGGAATCTGCAAGTTTATATTTATTGGTCTAACACTTAGGGATAGATATATCAATTAGTGAATGGACAAGGTTCACAAGGCATTCACCTTGTAATAAATAAACCCTTTAACTGCGGATGATGACACGCGCTCATCATCTGTCATGGAATGGACAAATGTAATCAGTGGAGTCCCCCAGGGATCAGTACTGGGCCCTGTTCTTTTTAATATTTTTATTAATGACTTGGAGCAAGCATTAAATATCAATATCTCTATTTTTGCGGATGATAAAAAGTTGTGTAAGGTCATTAGGTCAGAGTGGGATAAACTTGCGTTACAAGGGAATCTGAAAAATTAGAAGTATGGGCAGGTAAATGGTAAATGAGATTTAATACGGGAAAATGCAAATTTCTACATGTTGGAAGTATAAATAAGCAGACAATGTATTATTTAAATGGAGCTAGACTTAGCCAAATAGAGGAGGAAGGAGATTTGGGAGTAGTAATGGATAAAAAGCTAAAGATGAGTGCACAATGCAGGCCAGCGGATTTTAAGGCTAATTAGATAATAGAATGTATTAAAAGAGGCATTGATGCAAGGGAGAAAAGCATCATTATGTCACTATATAAATCCCTGGTAAGACCTCACCTTGAGTATGGAGTACAGTTCTCAGGACCAATCTAAAAAAAAAAAAGACATTAGAGACCTAGAAAAAGTTCAGAGAAGGGCCACAAAGCTAATAAGGGAAATGGAGAATTTAAGCTATGCGGAGAGATTAGCCAAATTGGGTCTGTTTTCTCTAGAAAAAAAGGCACTTGAGAGGTGACATGATTACTTTATATACATATATTTAAGGCCCATATACATAGATGGCAGAAGCTCTGTATATTCCAAGAAAATTGTTTGTGACAAGAGGACACAATGGGGCCCATTTATCAAGCTCCAAACGGAGTTTGTGGGCCCGTGTTTCTGGCGAGTCTTCAGACTCGCCAGAAACAGCAGTTATGAAGCAGTGGTCTAAAGACCACTGCTCCATAACCCTGTCCGCCTGCTCTGATGAGGCGGACAGGAATCACCGGAAATCAACCCGATCGAGTACGATCGGGTTGATTGACAACCCCCCTGCTGGCGGCCCATTGGCTGCGAGTTTGCAAGGGGCGGCGTTGCACCAGCAGCTCTTGTGAACTGCTGGTGCAATGGTGAATACGGAGAGCGTATTGTTCTCCGCATTCAGCGAGGTCTTGCGGACCTGATCCGCACTGTTGGATCAGGTCCGCAAGACCTTTGATAAATAGGCCCCAATTTAAGGCTGGAGGAAAGGAGATTTAATCTCCTGCAACAAAAAGTTTTTTCACTGTAAGAGCAATAAAACTGTGGAACTCATTACCAAAGGTGGAAGTGAATGCTAATACCTTATATAATTTAAAAATGGTTTAGATACATTTCTAGCTAGAAAAAGAATTCAGGGTTACGATTGCTTGTGTTAAATGGGTCACCTTTTAATTTTGATTAATTTAAGCTCAACTGGAGCTTTTATGTAAGTATATTAGATCTGTAAAGGTTGAACGTGATGGACTTTGGTCTTTTTTTCAACCTCATCTACTATGTTACTATGTATTTGATCAGAGGCTTATGGGAGCCCTTACGTGCACATATTATATAACTATACCCAAAGTCCCCCATTTATAAGAGGTTAACCCCTTCTTTTTCCAAGCTTTTACAAAAAAACACACACACTATTGTTAACAACCTTATTTATTAAAATTTTAATAAAAATAAGCACTATTTTTTTACACTTTTTATTGTACAGCTCATAATTCCCATGATATATATATAAAATAATGGTATAGTGAGACATTTCTAAAATCAAATCATTTAAAAATACAAAATAGTTTATATTTATTTAAATATAACGTCACTCAGACTGTGTGGTATTTTTATTAAACTTAAAGGGACAGTCAACACAATTTTATTTTTTGCTTAAAAGGTATATAATGCCTTTACTACCCATTCCCAAGCTTTGCACAACCAACATTGTTATATTAATATACTTATAACCTTTAAACCTCTAAATTTCTGTCTGTTTCTAAGTCTCTAAAAACAGCCTCATGATCACATTCTTTTGTATTTGTTTTTTTTTCCCATGTGAGCCATATAGATAACATTGTGCTGACGCCCGTGGATTCTAACAACACAGCACTAATTGGCTTAAATGCAAGTCAATAGATAATAAATAAAAAGTCATGCGATCAGGGGGCAGTCGGAAGATGCTTAGAAACAAGGTAATCACAGAGATAAAAAGTTTATTAATATAACCATGTTTTTTAGTAATGTTATACATTTTTCAGCACTAGAGAGCAGCTGTGTTTGCAAATGAAAAAATGCTAACACTTGCATATTCCTGAGCCTACCTAGGTATGCTCTTCAATAAAGAATACCATTAGAATAAAGTAAATTTGATAATAGAAGCAAATTGCAAAGTCATTTAAAAATGCATGTTGTGGGGCCAAATTATCAAGCTCCAAACGGAGCTTGATGCCCCGTGTTTCTGGCGAGCCTTCAGGCTTGCCTGGAAACACAAGTTATGAGGCAGCGGTCTAAAGACCGCTGCTCCATAACCTGTCCGCCTGCTCTGAGGAGGCGGAAAGACATCGCCGGAAATACGATCAGGTTGATTGACACCCCCTGCTAGCAGCCGATTGGCCGTAAATCTGCAGGGGGCGGCATTGCACCAGCAGTTCACAAGAACTGCTGGTGCAATGATAAATGCTGAGAGAGTATGCTGTTGGCATTTAACGATGTGCAGTGGACATGATCTGCAATATCGGATCATGTCTACTCGCACCTTCTTAAATATGCCCCTGTATCTCAGTGAGGGCAAACCTTGGCATTCCAGATGTTTCAGAACTACATTTCCCATGATGTTTAGGAACTCAGAAGTCCAGTCGAGAATCATGGTAAATGTAGTTCTAAAACATCTGGAGTGCCAGAGTTCATCATAACTGCGATCTGAATCATGAAAGTTTCCTTTTTACTTTCAAGTCCTTTGGAAAATTAGATTTTTAAAATGTATTGCACTAATTTACTTTTTGTACAATGTATGTTGCTGTCATATAAATCACTGTTTTCTTGGTACACTTATGGGGGCCGATTTATCAAGGGCCGAATCTCCCCTGATGCCCCTGTTTTCGTGTGAGCCTTCAGGATCACCAGAAACAGCAGTTATGAAGTCTTAAGACCCCTGCTCCATAACTGGTTCGCTGCCTCTGAGGCTGCAGTCTGCAATCGCCCGATCCTATACGATCAGGTTAATTGACACCCCTGCTAGTGGCCGATTGGCTGTGAATCTGCAGGGGGTGGCATTGCACAAGCAGTTCACCAGAACTACTTGTGCAATGTTAAATGCCAACAGCGTGTGCTGTCTGCATTCAGCGATGTCTGTCGGATATGACACGCTACATCGTATCATGTGGGACAGGCAATGATAAATTGGCCCCATGGAGTCTTTTTTCTCTTTACTTTCTTCACCTACAAAGCTGTGGGTTTGTCTTGAGTATTAATACAGCAGTATCAATTGTGCTCAAAACAGCTATTACCTATCTTTTTCATAGAGTATTAGATTTTAACAAAATATGCTCAATGTTCCTTTAGAAAAAAAATGGTTGACATTTAGCCACCAATCAGCAAGCACTGCCCAGGTGCTGAACCAAAAATGGGCTGGCCCTTAAGCTTTACGTTCCTGGTTTTCCAATAAAGATAGCAAGAGAACGAAGAAAAGGTGATGATAGCAGTAAATTTGAAAGTTGCTTAAAATTGCATGCTCTATCTGAATAATGAACGAAAAAAATGGTTTTAGTATTCCTTTAATTAACTCATTGATCACATGACAACGCCAATGGCATAACATATAACATAACACATTAATTTCTGCATCAATATTGAACCAAAATGTTACTAATTGCTTCTTACAGTGAAGGCCAAAAGAATAGAGATTATCATTGAAGAATAAAGAAAACTTTTGAATAACCCTTAAAAATATATATATATATATATATATATAAATAATGCTGGAATTATTATATTGATGTAATTATTATATTGATGTAAACTTATAAAAGCAGAAAGGAAAAATATTCTCTATGGGCATACGTGCAGAAATGGTAAGTATGAGTTAAAAAATAAATCAAAACTAAATATTAGATTTAAAATATTAAATAATGTATTAGGATTATATAAGGACATTGTAAATATCAAAATTAACAGAATTAAAAAAAAATAAGAGAAAAGATAATCAATAATCACATAAACTGGAATGCACAATATTGCTTCACAATGAATGAAAAAGAAAAATCCATATCAAAGTAAATCAATTCATATAATATAAATGCCACAAGATAATATTGATGTTGTAGAATATATAGCACAGCCAATAAGATATGCCATATATAACAAAATAGTCATAATTGGAAATAGATAACTACTGTATATAAATGGTGCAATACTTTGGCTGTGTTTAACACAATTAGTTTTATGGTTCTTTTACATGTTATGTCCTAAAATAGGGAAACCATGAATGTATATTTTACATATTTTATAAAATATTTTAAATATTAATTTCAAGTCTGTATTTTCGATGACCACTAGATAACTTTATTGGGAGATATTTGTATTGGTATAAAATGGACTGGTTGCCTTAGTGAGTCACTCATGACAAAACAAGCATTGAGGCTGCAAAACATTTACAAAAGGACCTGCCAGTGGAGTTGGCAAATTTGAGCTGCATTTGCCGTGGTAGAAGACAAGTCCTTCTTTCAAGTAAGGGTACTTTTCATAGCTGTTTAGCCAGATGATTACTGTGGTAATAGTGGTCACCTGGCTAAATAAAATGATGCATTTATTTTAGTAGGGACACAAGGGAGCCTCTATCCCAACAATAAAATTAAATTGTTACCGCCATTAGCCTTTATTTGAAAGGGGATAACCTCCTCTTTCAAATTTGGGCATTATTGATCTCATTATATTAACTGTGGTAACAGTAGTTCCCTGTCTAATAAATATATGGAGATGCCGTGCATAGGGTACAAGGGAGCCCTATTTTATCACTCCTGATTTGGAGAAGAAATAGAAGTATACTCATCTGAAGCAAGCAGATGTATAGCTTCTGAAAATATATAAATTATGTACCTTTCCCTGAGCTTTGTAGTATTTTGAAAGCAGGCATATAACTTTTCTAAAAAAAAAATTGAACTTAAATGTATGAGGTAAATTTTGCATGGCACATTTATGATGACTGAATCCAATAATATGGAACATAATTATTGAGTTGGGCTATGTACAACATAAAAATTTATTTATATATATATTTATTTGATTTTTTTTTTCCGTAACCTTCGGGCATGTCATGAAATATACATTTATTAATGTTACATTTAAAATCTGCTAAAGAAAACCCCCTGCTATAATGTGGGTTCGCCAATGAAAAATGACTTACAATGGAGTTTAAATGTAATTAGCGTCCAAAAGCTCAAAACTAGTTTAACATGTGTGAAATGGTTTAGCGGTGAAGATACTGAATAAAACATTCTGTGGCAGGAAAAACTGAAAATTATGTACATTTTCAAATTTATTTGGGGTATTCTGCTGCTTTAACCTCTTTGTATTCAGTTTTTCCAAGAAGAGTACAAAAAAAAAATGCAGTTATCTAAATTTATGTACCAGCAAGTACATAGTGTACTGGTTAGGCATAACAGAAACCAGCCATTAAATAGTAATGAAATACGTTAAAGGCATGATACTGGCATATGTAAAAGACAATATTGAAAAGGAGATGCAATTACGAATTCTGTAGAAGTATTTTGTGAAATGAAAGGTTGTTTTTAACACTGTTTAAAGGGACATAATACTCATATGCTAAATCACTCGAAAGTGATGCAGCATAACTGTAAAAAAGCTGACAAGAAAAAATCACCTGAGCATCGCTATGTAAAAAAGGAAGATATTTTACCTCAAAATTTCTTCAGCTCACCAGAGTAAGTGATCTGTGGGCAGTTATACTTCAGCTGCTCTCTAAATGCAAAATTACCCCCCCAAAAAAGCAAAAAAACAAGCAGCATCAACCGTGCTGAGGTAATGCCTGAGTAGGAAAATAACATGACTGTGCCTGCAAATGCTAGATGCATACTCCCTAGCAAGTCCTGGGACAAGCCACCTGACTGGTTGCTTAAAGTCTCTTTACAGTGGGATGTGAATACTTAGGAAATTTGAAGTAAAATATCTTCCTTTTTTACATAGAGATATCCAGGAGATATTTTCTAGTCATTTTTTTTCCAGCTATGCTGCATCACTTTTATGTGCTTTAACATTTGGGTATCATGTCCTTTTTTATATAATTTTATATAATTATAATTTTAATATACTCTAATTTATTTCAATGGAATTCAGTTGTTACTAAGGGCCTGATGATCAAAAACTCCCACCATGGAGAGATATCACACAAAATCTTATGGATTTTTTTAGACCTTATATTGTAATACAAGAGTTTCTCCTTCACATACAGAACCCTGCATAGTGTGATAAACATCTCTCATGGTGAATATTGTGTTTCTATAATTCTTTGAGGGATGTCGCTGTACTGACGAGACGACTTGGATCATCTCACCTGAGTGGAGAGCCTTAGATCATTGGGCCCTAAGTAAGCAGGTCTTTTCAGATCAGTTTTAGTCAGGCATTAAAGGGACATCAAACTTATTTTTTATATACATAAAGTGGAAAAATATCCCTATAATTTACTAGTCAGGAGGAAAAAGTTACTATTCCAGTGGAAAAAAGTTACACCTCCACTTAATTTTAAAGATAGGGTGAAAAAAACATTTTTTTTTTGTCCACTACAATTTTTAACTCATCCAGGATTTGCGGACTAGTGTAAAATCCCAGCCCGTGCTCAGTATATATTATTTTAATAGACGAGATTTAAAAAACAAACACAAAAAACCCCAACAATTTATAAAACTATCTAGTTGGAAAAACGACGCAACATTGCAAACTCAGAAATGGCGAAATTCATAAAGATTTGTAACCACACCCCTTCAGGTCTACAAGTTGCTACTCACTCTTCATTACAATCAGTTGATCAGCATCTATCTCTTAATTAAAGGGACAGTCTAGTAAAAAAAAAAACTTTCATGATTCAGATAGAGCATGTATTTTTAAACAATTTTCCAATTTACTTTTATCACCAATTTTTCTTTGTTCTCTTGGTATTCTTAGTTGAAAGCTTAACCTAGAAGGTTAATATGCTAATTTCTTAGACCTTGAAGGCCGCCTCTTAAGAATGCATTTTAACAGGTTTTTCACCACTAGAGGGTGTTAGTTCATGTTTTTCATATAGATAACACTGTGCTCGTGCACATGAAGTTATCTGGGAGCAGGTACTGATTGGCTAAACTGCAAGTCTGTCAAAAGAACTGAAATAAAGGGGCTGTCTGCAGAGGCTTAGATGCAAGATAATCACAGAGGTAAAAAATATATAAATATAACTGTGTTGGTTATGCAAAACTAGGGAATGGGTAAACAGGGGATTATCTATCTTTTAAAACAATAACAATTCTGGTGTAGACTGTGCCTTTAATATTTTCTTGGGGCATAGAAGACATCCACTTTGAAGGATACTGACATTGAAAAAAAAATAAAAAAATAACACCTTCAAAATTTTACGGAAAAAAATCTCCCTCTATAAAACCGTCCACGTTAACATATGAAGAAAAGGAAAGTTGAAAATGTTGTCACCTTTAAAATAACAAGACATGACCGTGAGACGATATAAGGTTAAATAGTAATAAGACATGTGCATTCGTTTTTGAATGTACATTCATCACGAAAATGGGATTTTCATTTCGCAAACAAAAATTAAGTACATAATTTGAGGTACAAATAAGGGCAAGATGAAGAGCATAGGTCAGGAGAAAGACCAGGTCAAAACAGGAAGGGCAGGCCAGAAACAGAAATACTAGGTCTTCCATACAGAATAACCAAGCACTCACAACAGACTATTTACTAATAAAGACAAGCAGCATACCCTGTACTGTTGGACGCGGTCCTTGAGTTCTACCTCCACAGCCAGTAGCAGACCTCGTCAACAAAGGACCCTGGTGCACAATAATTTGCATGCTGCTCTGTACAATGAATTTGAGGATAGATAGATAGATAGATCTATAACCTGCATTAATAAAAGGCTCCCCTGTATTAGAATTGTACACCTTCTGCACAAGCCTATGTATAGACTGGCTGTTATGGGCCCTCCCAGCACTTGGGCCCTGGTGCCACTGCACCTGCTGCACCAATTGTAGTTCCACCCCTGTCAACAGCCATCCTGGACTTAGCACGCCCAAAGCCCACAGCTCCAGCTCTGCCCTTAAATGAACAGTCTACTCAAGAATTGTTATTGTTTAACAAGATAAATAATCCCATTATTACCCATTCTCCAGTTTTTATTTGAAAGGGGATAACCTCCTCTTTCAAATTTAGGCATTATTGATCTCATTATAGTAACTTTAGTAACAGTAGTTCCCTGTCTAATAAATATATGGAGATGCCGTGCATAGGGTACAGGGGAGCCCTATTTTATCACTCCTGATTTGGGGAAGAAATAGAAGTATACTCATCTGCAGCAAGTAGATGTATAGCTTCTGAAAATATATAAATTATGTACCTTTCCCTGAGCTTTGTAGTATTTTGAAAGGAGGCATATAACTTTTCTAAAAAAAATTGAACTTAAATGTATGAGGTAAATTTTGCATGACACATTTATGATGACTGAATCCAATCAGATGCACATAATTTTTGAGTTGGGCTATGTACAACATACAAATGTATATATATATTTGATTTATTTATTTATTTTTAACCTTCGGGCATGTCATGAAATATACATTTTTAATGTTACATTTAAAATCTGCTAAAGAACGTGCAGGGTACATCCTCCAAAAAAATACACTTAATGACCAAGAACGTACCCTGCACGTCATCGTTCTTGGAAAGTGGTGGAAGCGATCCTAATTGCTTCCAGCCGCTTTCCGGTTATTGCAGTGATGCCTCAATAGCGAGGCATCCTGCAATAACCTTTCTTACCCCTCCGATGCAGAGAGAGCCACTCTGTGGCCCTCTCTGCACCAGACATCGATGGCCACAATCGTTGGTGGGTGGGAGCCGACGTGGGAGGCAGGTGGGCGGCCATCAATGGCTTCTATGATGCAGAGGGGGCGGGATAGTCGGCGGGGTTGCCGGGGGCACGCACAGACGTGCGCGTGCACAGGGGGCCGGGGCGGGCACGTGCACAAGGGTGGGAGCGGGTGGGAACCGCTACACTACAGACAATATTTGTAAGAAAAGTGGGAGAGAGGGGGGAGGGAAATAAAAATAAAAAGGATCTAACTCCGTCACTTCCCATTGACTTACATTATAAACTGGGTTTCAATTTACAACCATTCCTTCTGGAACCTAACCCCGGCGTAAACTCAGGGCTACCTGTATACATGTCAAGGGATATTCAGGGATTCCTGAAAGATATCAGTGTCCCAATGTAACTAGCGCTAATTTTGAAAAAAAGTTGTTTGGAAATAGCAAAGTGCTTTTATTGCCCTATAACTTGCAAAAAAAGCAAAGAACATGTAAACATTGGGTATTTCTAAACTCAGGACAAAATTTAGAAACTATTTAGCATGGGTGTTTTTTGGTGGTTGTAGATGTGTAACAGATTTTGGGGGTCAAAGTTAGAAAAAGTGTGTTTTTTTCCATTTTTTCCTCATATTTTATAATTATTTTATAGTAAATTATAAGATATGATGAAAATAATGGTATCTTTAGAAACTCCATTTAATGGCGAGAAAAACGGTATATAATATATGTGGGTATAGTAAATGAGTAAGAGGAAAATTACAGCTAAACACAAACACCGCAAAAATGTAAAAATAGCCCTGGTCCCATACAGACAGAAAATGGAAAAGTGCTGTGGTCATTAAGGGGTTAATACACTTTTACCTCTGTAATTACCTTGTATCTAAGCCTCTGCAGATTGCCCCCTTATTTCAGTTATTTTGACAGACTTGCATTTTAGCCAATCATACAGTAACTCCACAGGCATGAGCACAATGTTATCTATATGGCATACATGAACTAATGTCCTCTAGCTGGTGGCCTTCAAGGGCTTGGAAATTAGCATATGAACCTACAAAGGTTTAGATTTCAACTAATAATACAAAGAGAACAAAGCAAATTTGATGATAAAAGTGAATTTGAAAGTTGTTTAAAATAGCATGCCCTATCTGAATTATTAAAATGTACTTTTGATTCGACTGTTATTTTAACAAAGGAGGAGCCCAGATTATCGTGCGCAGGCATTTTGTTAAATTGTGCCCACCGTTTAATTAAAGCATGGGCACGATTTTAGTAAATTCTGTGCACAATTTATAAAAAAAATTATATTGTATGGCCTCTCTGGGGTTACATAGAAATAAACCATTATTAATTAAAGTATAGCACAGAAATACATGAAGACCTCCATCGGCTTAGCGCACCATTGCATTAGTGCTCAAGCGATATCAGTCATGCACTTTACTTCTTGCCCCCTTAGAAAGCTATTATGTGAGGGATTTACTGCACAAGCACAAACATAATTAAAGTGCCATTTATTGTGCTTGAGCAATGTTAGCAAACAATAACCCTAATATTTTTCGGCTCCACCTGAATTCAAGGTGACATTTCTGTGCAAGCAATAATACAATACTAAAGTGATCTAGAGAATGGTCTGACCGCTCCTTGATGTCCCTTTAAAGGGACAAACTTAAACTTACACGGATTGCATAGAGCATGAGATTTTAAACAACTTTCCAGTTTACTTCTATTATCAATTTTGCTTAGTTCTCTTGCTGTCCATTGATAAAGAAGTGTGCACATGTCTTTAGCCATCTGGCAACAATGTTTATAGCAATGTTATACATAGTTACAAACACTGCCATAGAGTGCTAAAGACACATGCACCCTCCTAAGCTCTTATCAGCCTACCTAGGTTTACTCTTCAACAATGGATACCAAAAGCACAAAGTACATTTGATAATAGAAGTAAACTCAAAAGTTGTTTAAAATTAAACTTTCTATATAAATGTTTAATTTTGTCATTACTGTCCCTTTAAATGTTTATCCTGTAGAAACAATGAATTAAAAACACAAAATATTTTAAAGAGAATGTTCTGTATAGTAAATACTCTCCTTAAAGACAATTTATAGTATGTAGCAATATAGTTCATAGTGTTGACTCTATGAGGCCGAATGATCAAATGTCTGTTGGACCTTATCCAACAGTGCGGATCAGGTCCGACAGACATCGCTGAATGCGGAGAGCAATACGCACAAGAGCTGCTGGTGCAATGCTGCCCCCTGCAGATTTGTGGCCTGTCTGCCGCCAGCAAAGGGATGGCAATTGTGACAATCTCTGTCCGCCTCATCATTAGACCGCTGCGTCATAACTGCGGTTTCTGGCGAGTCTGAAGACTCGCCAGAAACACGGCCCACAACCTCCATACGGATCTTAATAAATGGGCCTCTATGTTGGGTTTAAAATGGAAATTCTGAATAACGCATTTTTTTGATACATTTCTTAATCTTGTGCACAATGAATGCCTGCTGTGTCTGAGCAATTGACAGTTAGCAGTGGGAGATGTCACATGCAGAAGAAAAACTAAAATAAAAATTAGGGAATAAAATTAAACTATCTTTGAAATCTTCTTCAAATACGCTCTCCCATTGAGTTCAGTTTTATATACATTTATATACATTTATACACGTTTATATACATTTATATACATTTTTACAAATTTATATACATTTATATACAGTTATATACATTTATACACATTTATATACATTTATATACATTTATATACATTTTTACACATTTATATACATTTATATACATTTAAATACAGTTATATACATTTATATACATTTTTACACATTTATATACATTTATATACATTTATATACATTTAAATACAGTTATATACATTTATATACATTTTTACACATTTATACACATTTATATACATTTATATACAGTTATATATATTTATATACATTTGTATACATTTATATACATTTATACACAGTTATATACAGTTATATATATTTATATACTTTATATACATTTGTATACATTTATATACATTTATATACAGTTATATACATTTATATACATTTGTATACATTTATATACATTTATATACAGTTATATACATTTGTATATATTTATATACTTTTATATACATTTGTATACATTTATATACATGTATATACATTTGTATACATGTATATACATTTATATACAGTTCTATACATTTGTATAGATTTATATACATTATACACATTTATATACATTTGTATACATTTATATACATTTATACACAGTTATATACAGTTATATATATTTATATACTTTATATACATTTGTATACATTTATATACATTTATATACAGTTATATACATTTATATACATTTATATACATTTGTATACATTTATATACATTTATATACAGTTATATACATTTGTATATATTTATATACTTTTATATACATTTGTATACATTTATATACATGTATATACATTTGTATACATGTATATACATTTATATACAGTTCTATACATTTGTATAGATTTATATACATTATACACATTTATATACATTTGTATACATTTATATACATTTATATACAGTTATATACATTTATAAATATTTATATACATTTGTATACATTTAGATACAGTTATATACATTTGTATACATTTATATACATTTATATACATTTGTATACATTTATATACATTTATATACAGTTATATACATTTATATACATTTATATACATTTGTATACATTAATATACAGTTATATACATTTGTATACATTTATATACATTTATATACATTTGTATACATTTATATACAGTTATATACATTTGTATACATTTATACACATTTATATATATTTGTATACATTTATATACATTTGTATACATTTATATACATTTATATACAGTTATATACATTTATATACATTTGTATACTTTTGTATACATTTATATACATTTATATACATTTATATACATTTATAAACATTTATATACATTTGTATACATTTATATACATTTATATACAGTTATATACATTTATACACATTTATATACATTTATATACAGTTATATACATTTATAAATATTTATATACATTTGTATACATTTAGATACAGTTATATACATTTGTATACATTTATATACATTTATATACATTTGTATACATTTATATACATTTATATACAGTTATATACATTTATATACATTTATATACATTTGTATACATTAATATACAGTTATATACATTTGTATACATTTATATACATTTATATACATTTGTATACATTTATATACAGTTATATACATTTGTATACATTTATACACATTTATATATATTTGTATACATTTATATACATTTATATACATTTGTATACATTTATATACATTTATATACATTTATATACAGTTATATATATTTATACACATTTATATACATTTATATACATTTGTATACATTTATATACATTTATATACAGTTATATACATTTATATACATTTGTATACTTTTGTATACATTTATATACATTTATATACATTTATAAACATTTATATACATTTGTATACATTTATATACATTTATATACAGTTATATACATTTATACACATTTATATACATTTATATACAGTTATATACATTTATATACATTTGTATACATTTAAATACATTTATATACATTTATATACAGTTATATACAATTATATACATTTGTATACATTTATATACATTTATATACAGTTATATACATTTATATACATTTATATACATTTGTATACATTAATATACAGTTATATACATTTGTATACATTTATATACATTTATATACATTTGTATACATTAATATACAGTTATATACATTTGTATACATTTATACACATTTATATATATTTGTATACATTTATATACATTTATATATATTTGTATACATTTATATACATTTATATACAGTTATATATATTTATACACATTTATATACATTTATATACATTTGTATACATTTATATACATTTATATACAGTTATATACATTTATATACATTTGTATACTTTTGTATACATTTATATACATTTATACACATTTATAAACATTTATATACATTTGTATACATTTATATACATTTATATACAGTTATATACATTTATACACATTTATATACATTTATATACAGTTATATACATTTATATACATTTGTATACATTTAAATACATTTATATACATTTATATACAGTTATATACAATTATATACATTTGTATACATTTATATACATTTATATACATTTATTCACATTTATATACATTTGTATACATTTGTATACATTTATATACATTTATATACAGTTATATACATTTATACACATTTATATACATTTATATACATTTGTATACATTTATATACAGTTATATATATTTATATAGATTTATATACAGTTATATACATTTGTATACATTTGTATACATTTATATACATTTATATACATTTATATAGATTTGTATACATTTATACACATTTATATAAAGTTATATATATTTATACACATTTATATACATTTATATACATTTGTATACATTTATCTACATTTATATACAGTTATATACATTTATATACAGTTATATACATTTATATACATTTGTATACATTTGTATACTTTATATACATTTATATAGATTTGGATACATTTATATACATTTATACACAGTTATATACATTTATATACAGTTATATACATTTATATACATTTGTATACATTTGTATACATTTGTATACATTTATATACATTTATACACATTTATTTACTTTTGTATACATTTATATACAGTTATATACATTTATACACATTTATATACATTTATACACATTTATATACATTTATATACATTTGTATACATTTATATACATTTATACACATTTATATACATGTATATACATTTATACACATTTATATACATTTATATACATTTATATACATTTGTATAAATTTATATACATTTGTATACATTTATATACATTTAAATACATTTGTATACATTTATATACATTTGTATACATTTGTATACATTTATACACATTTTTAAACATTTTTATACATTTGTATACATTTATATACATTTGTATACATTTATATACATTTGTATACATTTATATACATTTGTATACATTTATACACATTTGTATACATTTATATACATTTGTATACATTTATATACATTTGTATACATTTATATACATTTATATACATTTGTATACATTTATATACATTTGTATACATTTATACACATTTGTATACATTTATACACATTTATATACATTTCTATACATTTGTATACATTTATATACATTTATAAACATTTATATACATTTCTATACATTTCTATACATTTATATACATTTATATACAGTACATTTGCTCATTATTGGATATAGTGAATTGTTTGCTATCAGTCCTGGGGTTACAGTTTGGGAATTAGAGGGGTTCTTAAGCTGCAGGGAATCTTTCTCCATTAATTAAAGTGTTACAAAGTAAAACAATTTGCATTAACGCCTCATTAAGCTCCTAATCAGAATTGAACAGAGGGCGAACAGCATTTATTCTGGTTTGGAATAAATGTCCTTTATTATTGATTTAGCTGATCTGAGACCCATTCTTTCTAGATCTAATTTACAATTCAGTTATTAAATTGTTAATAAGGATTAAATAGAATGTAATTTATTCATAATCAGTTAAAGGGACATGTAAGTCTTGGAAACAACTTCCCACTTTCCTTATATTATCAAATTTACTTTGTTCTCTTGTTATCCTTTTTTAAAGAACATACACCTAGATTACAAGTTTTGCGCTATGATTGAAAAAGCAGCGTTATGGCCCATAACACTTCATTTTCCCTAACGCTGCTATTACGAGTCTTGTCTGTATAGGTGTACCGCACACCTTTTAGCCTGTCACGCAACGTCAGTACCGCACTTTAAAAAAGTCCCTTTTCAATGTGATTCCCATTGCGCCGGTATTACGAGTTTGCCTGGGAGGTCAAAAAGTTAGCGGTACACTCTATAACCACAAGATCCGTAATGCCATCTAAAGTCAGTAGTTATGAGTTTTACGCTACAAAGCTGTAACAAAAAACTCATAACTAAAGTGTTACAAAGTGTACTAAACACCCATAAACTACCTATTAACCCCTAAACCAAGGTCCTCCTGCATCGCAAACACTATAATAAATTTATTAATACCTAATCTACTGCTCCGGACATTGCCGCCACTATAAAAATGTATTAACCCCTATTCCACCGCTCCCTGACATCGTCGCCACTATAATAAAATTATTAACCCCTAAACCGCCGCCCTCCCGCATCGCAAACACTATTTAAATATTACGTGAAATATAAAATGACCGCAACACCCAATATTAGATAATATGCTCAGGCACGGGATAAAGTCCGGTCCCAGACTAAATAATAATAAAAGATACAGAGATCCCAGCCACTGAGTCTTAGAATGAAAGAATTTTAATTCTTCAACAAAGGATACAGTACAGTGTAAACTTTCACACTATGCAATAATAACAGAAATAGGAGAAGTGTACGATGCAAGTTCATTCAAATCCACACATACCCCATCCACCAAACACATCCGTACCAAACAATCAGCAAGTATATTAAAAGTAAAATGAACAAAAACAACAGAAGTTCAAAAAGTTACTATCACTCCCAGGGCGTCCCCAGGGAGTGAAAACAGACACCACCCGTAGCAAGAAAGACTCTATCATCTAGGACTAATGCAATATTGTAGCCAACATAGAGTGTCCACTTGATCCGTAACTTTGTAACATTTCATATAATAAGTATGTCACGCTATATTCCGGATACTCAGACTGTAACTGTGTATAGTCAATTGCAGTTATAGACAGATGACTCTGTTGTCGATATGTTTGAACAGTCACAGAAAATAAAAAAATTAATGAATGAGTCCTGGAGAGACCTCAATATCGTATCTTGTAGCTGTATCAATGTTATGAGTCTAATGTCCCTCCAAACTGTCATGCGTCTGGCCACAAGTAATATAGTAGGGAGATATATTTGTAATTCTGGCCCAGCCTCACACTATAGAAGCTTCACTCACGGTATCATATACAGCACCATATATACAGTTCCTTGCTGCAAAAGAATGTAGTACACCCCACAGTAACATATGCAGGAGCTGCGAGTATCTCATACCCTTGTGGCAGCTAGCAACCTCTGACTTGCATGACATCACACTATACACATACGAATTTGCTATCATTGCCTAGTTTGAAAAAAACGGATGTATATCAGACTCACGAATAGTTGCCAGACATAACATTCATTTGTGCTCCCAATTCCATGCTCTCTTCTTCTAATCTGGAGAGTCATTTTGTTTCATCTATGTAGGTATAAGACAATATGCAGGGGTTCCTCTATAAAGCCCTTGATGGCAAAGGGAAAAGATGAGTGAACTCAAGCACTGTCCTATTTGGATTTAATTATTAGAATCTTTGTCCCTTTAAAGAATACCTATCTCAAATTCATATATAGTCCGAGTACCTTATGAGACATCAGACATGTCTGCCCTGGTCTCTTAGAAATCTTGAATTATATATGTTAGGTAGTTCCATAGATGAAGAAATAAAGAAATAGCGGATATGTCTGGTCCATTTTTAAAAAATACTATCAGCCATCTCTCTATATTTATGAAGGTTAATCACTTTTGTATGTTTCCCTTGTCAAGTAAGATATGGTTCTCTAATTGATGGATATTAAAAAAGTTCTTCTGAGACCCCTGGGAGACGTTTGTTGTGGGGGGTTTATCTATGCTTCATTATTGCTTTATTATTACATTATGATACTCTTAATTTGAATTTACATAGGGAGTCCGGTTGCAGAGATCCCTCTAATCTAGTTGTAGTGGCAGATATCGCATATTGATTTCTGTGTTTGCACTGGCAGTTTTCATTTTTTTAAATGTGATTCGTTATAAACTTTCAGGCACGTATATGCCTATTTTTCACTTCCGTTGTTTGTTTATTTATTTTTTTCGTTGTAATTTACATTTTGATTTTAGAACTGGTTGGTGGGTTGCTCTCCATTCGGCTCTATATCAACATTAATTTTTATCGTACAATATTGACTGTGTTATGTCTGGCAACTATTCGTGAGTCTGATATACATCCGTTTTTTTCAAACTAGGCAATGATAACAAATTCGTATGTGTATAGTGTGATGTCAGAGTGGAGGTGTGTATGCAATTACCCAATAGGGACATATGCAATCCAGTTTAAACAGCACCTCCCCGCTAGTACCTGCACATTCCTTGAGAAAGGGGTGGAGTCCCGAAACGCGCGTCGGAACAGTCAGACGCCAACATCGAGATCTGTTTTCATGCTGTCCGAGCCACAGAGTATGTCTTCGGTAAACGGTTACCTGATATGTGAGGTGAGATCAGAGTTCTTCGTTGGAAGGTCCTAATTACCACACTGCAATACACGGTGATGATCGAGTCTCACGGTATCACTTGGAAAATGTACACGCACTGAAGTAGGTAACACTGTTATCCATGTCTTTTCTTCGGCCCGTGCAAGTCAGAGGTTGCTAGCTGCCACAAGGGTATGAGATACTCGCAGCTCCTGCATATGTTACTGTGGGGTGTACTACATTCTTTTGCAGCAAGGAACTGTATATATGGTGCTGTATATGATACCGTGAGTGAAGCTTCTATAGTGTGAGGCTGGGCCAGTATTACAAATATATCTCCCTACTATATTACTTATGGCCAGACGCATGACAGTTTGGAGGGACATTAGACTCATAACATTGATACAGCTACAAGATACGCTATTGAGGTCTCTCCAGGACTCATTCATTAAGGACTATAAATGCTGTAGCATGTTGTTTTTTCTGTGGCTGTTCAAACATATCGACAACAGAGTCATCTGTCTATAACTGCAATTGACTATACACAGTTACAGTCTGAGTATCCGGAATATAGCGTGACATACTTATTATATGAAATGTTACAAAGTTACGGATCAAGTGGACACTCTATGTTGGCTACAATATTGCATTTGTCCTAGATGATAGAGTCTTTCTTACAACGGGTGGTGTCTGTTTTCACTCCCTGGGGACGCCCTGGGAGTGTTAGTAACTTTTTGAACTTCTGTTGTTTTTGTTCATTTTACTTTTAATATACTTGCTGATTGTTTGGTACGGATGTGTTTGGTGGATGGGGTATGTGTGGATTTGAATGAACTTGCATTGTACACTTCTCGTATTTCTAGGAATAGTGTGAAAGATTACACTGTACTGTATCCTTTGTTGAAGAATTAAAATTCTTTCATTCTAAGACTCAGTGGCTGGGATCTCTGTATCTTTTACTATTTAAATATTATTAACCCCTAATCTGCTGTCCGCCCACACCGCCACTATAATAAACCTATTAATCCCTAAACTGCAAGCCCCCCACAACAAGATATACTAAAATGAACTATTAACCCCTAAACCGAAAGCCCCCAACAACAAAATATACTATAATAAACCTATTAACCCCTAAACCACAAGCCCCCACAACAAAATATACTAAAATAAACTACTAACCCCTAAACCTAATGACCCCCTAACTTTATATTAAAATTACAATTTCCCTATCTTAAATTAAATTAAAAATTACCTGTCAAATTAAATAAATTAATTTTAAACTAACAATTAAACTATTATAATTATTAAACTAAAATTAAAATAATTAACAATTAAAATAAAATAAACTACACATTAAAAAATCCTTACACTACTCTAAAAATTACAAAAAGTATCTAATTACAAAAAAAAACAAAAAACTAAATTACAGAAAAAACAAACACTAAATTATGAAACATAAGAAACAAATTATCAAAAATAAAAATGAATTACACCTAATCTAATAGCCCTATCAAAATAAAAAGCCCCCCCAAAAAATACCCCCCCCAGCCTACAATAGACTACCAATGGCCCTTAAAAGGCCTTTTGTGGGGCATTGCCCCAAAGATATCAGCTCTTTTACCTGTAAAAAAATACAACCCCCCCAACGGTAAAGCCCACCATTCCCACAACCAACCCCCCCAAATAAAATAACTATCTAAAAAAAACTAAGCTAACCATTGCCCTGAAAAGGGCATTTGTATGGGCATTGCCCTTAAAAGGGCATTTAGCTCTTTTACATGCCCAGACCCTAAACTAAAAATAAAACACACCAAAAAAACCCATAAAAACCCTCTGCACTGGATGTCTTCAGGATGGACCCGCTCTGCGCCGGATGAATGAATATAGAAGATGCCGTCTGGATGAAGACTTCTTGCAGCCTGGATGAGGACTTCGCCTGCTGAATAAAGATCGAAGAGGCCGCTTGGATGAAGGCTTCTTGCTGCATGGATTATGACTTCGCCGGCTGGATGGATCATTCAAGCGGGACTTCAAAAACTGTAAGTGGATCATCGGGGGATAGTATTTTTTTAAGGGTTTTTTGGATGGGTTTTATTTTTAGTTTTGGGTCTTGGCATGTAAAAGAGCATTTAAGGGCAATGCCCATACAAATGCCCTTTTCAGGTTATTTTTTTTTAGATAGTTATTTTATTTGGGGGGGGGTTGGTTGTTGGGGTGGAGGGTTTTACTGTTGGGGGGGTGTTTGTATGTTTTTTTTACAGGTAAAAGAGCTGATATCTTTGGGGCAATGCTCCACAAAAAAGCCCTATTAAGGGCCATTGGTAGTTTATTGTAGGCAAGGTTTTTTATTTTATTTTGGGGGGCTTTTATTTTTATAGGGCTATTAGAGTAGGTGTAATTCTTTTTAATGTTTGATAATTTGTTTCTTATTTTTTGTAATTTAGTGTTTTTTTAATGTAATTTAGTTATTTTTATTTTTATTAATTTTAGTGTTTATTTTTTTTTGTAATGTTAGGTTTTAGTGTAAGGCAGGTTAGGTTTTATTTCACAGGTACGTTTGTATTTATTTTAACTAGGTAGTTAGTATATAATCACTATTTACTAACTAGTCTACCTAGTTAAAATAAATACAAACTTACCTGTGAAATAAAAATAAAACCTAAGCTAGCTACAATATAACTATTAGTTATTTTGTAGCTAGCTTAGGTTTTATTTCAAAGGTACTTTTGTATTTAGTTTAAAATAGGTATTTTTTAGTTAATAATTGTAATTTTAGTTTAGCTGTATTTTAATTATGTTAAAGTTAGGGGGTGTTAGGCTTAGGGTTATATTAGGGTTATGGTTATGTTAGGGTTAGTGTTAGGTTTAGGGGTTAATGGATTTATTTAGTGGTAGTGATGTGGGAGGCCAGAGGTTTAGGGGTTAATAACTTTAGTATAGTTGCGGCGACATCGGGAGTTGCAGATTAGGGGTTAATAGTTTTATGTAGGTGGCGGCGATGTTGGGGGCGGCAGATTAGGGGTTAATAACTGTATGTAGGTGGTGGCGATGTTGGGGGTGGCAGATTAGGGGTGTTTAGACTCGGGTTTATGTTAGGGTGTTAGGTTTAAAAATTAGTTTTATTTTCCACATAGACATCAATGGGGCTGCGTTACGGAGCTTTTGATTCTGTTTCTCCATTGATGTCTATGGGGAAATTGTGCACAAGCACGTAACAGCAGCGCTTGATTTTAATGCGGTATGGAGCTCAACGCAACCATATTGCCCACACAAGCCTGCTTTTTTAAAACTCGTAATACCATCGCTATAGGGAGGTGAAATAACGCCGCTTTTGTGGCGGTCGTTAAAATCCCTATATACTATATGGCAGCAATGTTTGTAACAATATTATACACTGTTGTGCACTAGTGGGCAGTAGCATTTAAAAAAAATGTATTACATCACAAATATTGTTGAAGACACTGCTGTCATATAGTGGTCAAGTAAGATGGTGTCTCCTATTTTGGGAGTTATAGGGAGATCAGAGGCTTCTCATAACATACTAAACCCCACCCATGACCTAGTTGCTACCACTTAACCCCTTTAATTGAAATCCCAACCATAAACAACATTATACTGCTATTATCTCTGTACCCATAAGACCCTGCTACTATTATCCTTATCTCTCACCACTTTTGACCCCTTACCCCCAGCCCCCCACCACTTCAATGAACCAAACCCCACTACCCACTTCCCCTTAAACTAGCTCCTCCTATTCCTGACCATCCAACACAATACCTTTAACAGAGGTTCCTCATCCCTAACCACAACCCCAAACAATCATTGACCTTTATCATTACTCTCCAACCCTGCAAAAACCTGCACCACCTATAATTTGCCCTTTCACACATGGGATTCCTGCAAGTGATAAAAAAGGTTTTAATTCATTGTTTTTCTTTCAGATGTTAGTAAAGTTAAACAATTCACATTAAAGCTTCATTAAATAGATAGTCTAGCCAAAATTATGCAATTTTAAGCAACTTTCTAATTTACTCCTATTATCAATTTATCTTCATTTTGTAGCCACCAATCAGCAAGTACTACCCAGGTGCTGAACCCAAAATGGGGCGGCTCATAAGCTTACATGCTTGCTTTTTCAAATAAAGATTCCAAGGAACAAAGAATAATTGATTAAAGGAGTAAATTAGAAAGTTACTTAAAATTGCATGCTCTGAATCATGAAACTTTAATTTTGCCTAGACTATCCCTTTATGCTCTTTATAAGAAGAGAACAGAGGGTGAACATACTGTATTCCAGTACAGAACAGGATAATTGTCCTTTCTTATTGGCTGGGCTCCTTGGAGACCTGATCCTCCTAAACCCAGTTTACAATACACCTACTTATCCTACGAAGAGAACTAATACAATTAAGCTTATCACTTGTTAATAATGATTAATTAGAACTGAATTTGTTATACCACATCTCAAGGGACAGTGATACAAGATGTCACCCTGCCAGTTTAGGGATGCTTAAATTGAATAAATACTTTCTGATTTCTCAGTCATGAAAGTGTAAATTGAGTGATGATTCAGTTTGATCGACCTATTGTAATGCACTGTATGTTCATGCTGAGCCAAACTGAAAACAGATAAACAGCCAAATAGAAATACATAATGAAAAGAATACACTAGGGTAATATCATATAAATGGATCATGCAAACAAGCAGTCTCAGGATTTATGTTTAATTGTGTGCTTACATAATATGTAGAGCAATAAAATGTATAAATACTGTAAAACATGGCAAAAATAAATAAAAACAAAATAACACAAGTCATAAAAAATACTAAGATTATGGTCTATGATGAAACCGGTCAATCTATAAAGGGACAGTTAAAGGGAAATGAAACCCAATTTTTGATAGAGCATACAATTTTAAGCAACTTTCAAATGTACTTCTATTATTTAATTTGCTTCCTTCTCTTGTTATCCTTTGTTGAAAGGTTTATCTATGAAAGCTCAGGAGCAGCAAAGAACCTAGGTTGTAGCTGCTGATTGGTGGCTGCATATATATAATGATTGTCAATGGCTCACCCATGTGCTCAGTCAGCAACCAGTAGTGCATTGCTGCTCATTCAACAAAGCATACAACAAGAACAAAGAAAAATTGATAATAAGAGTAAATTAGAAAGTTGCTTAAAATTACATGCTCTATCTGAATCATGAAAGAAAAAACATTCGGCTAGATTTAGAGTTTTGTTGGTAACGACCCGCGTAGCTAACGCTGGCTTTTTTTCCCCCCGCACCTTTTAAATACCGCTGGTATTTAGAGTTCACAGAATGGCTGCGTTAGGCTCCAAAAAGGGAGCGTAGAGCATAATTTACCGCCACTGCAACTCTCAATACCAGCGGTGCTTACGGACGCGGCCAGCTTCAAAAACGTGCTCGTGCACGATTCCCCCTTAGGAAACAATGGGGCTGTTTGAGCTGAAAAAAAACCTAACACCTGCAAAAAAGCAGCGTTCAGCTCCTAACGCAGCCCCATTGTTTCCTATGGGGAAACACTTCCTAAGTCTGCACCTAACACCCTAACATGTACCCCGAGTCTAAACACCCCTAATCTTACACTTATTAACCCCTAATCTGCCGACCCCGCTATCGCTGACACCTGCATTATACAATTAACCCCTAATCTGCCGCTCCGTACACCGACGTAACCTACATTATACTTATGTACCCCTAATCTGCTGCCCCTAACACCGCCGACCCCTATATTATATTTATTAACCCCTAATCTGCCCCCCTCAACGTTGCCTCCACCTACCTACACTTATTAACCCCTAATCTGCCCCCCACAACGTCGCCGCCAGCTACCTACAATAATTAACCCCTAATCTGCCGACCGGACCTCACCGCTACTATAATAAATGTATTAACCCCTAATCCGCCTCACTCCTGCCTCAATAACCCTATAATAAATAGTATTAACCCCTAATCTGCCCTCCCTAACATCGCTGACACCTAACTTCAAGTATTAACCCCTAATCTGCCGACCGGACCTCACCGCTACCTCCAGAGATGTGGGACAGCTATGGGGGCAAAGTTTGCCCCTTCATACGCCAACCTTTTTATGGGTTGGTGGGAGCTGTCCCACATCTTTGGATGTGATGAACTTTGGAAACATAAGATCATGTATTATAGGAGGTATATTGATGACCTGCTAATGATCTGGTATGGTACAGAAGAGGAAGCTTTGAGCTTTGTATCCCTACTTAATGAAAACAGTGTTGGCATAAAATTCACATCTGAATTTAACAAAACAAGTATTAATTATTTGGATGTCACTCTGACAGGCATGAATAACAGTTATGTTAGTAGTAGAGTGTACAGGAAACCCATCACTGGCAATACCCTCCTCCATGCCAAAAGCAACCATCCGAAAAGAGTCTTTAAATCGGTCCTTAAAGGACAATTTATTAGACTCCGGAGGAATTGCACAACGGATAAGGAATATGAAATACAATCTTTAGAGCTGGAGGAGAGGTTTTGCGAAAGAGGCTATAAAAGAGACCTTGTCAGTCATCATAGATTGAACATTGGGGCAAACCCAAGAAATATCTATCTTGAAAATAAAATCAAAGATAGAATAAATGAATTCGAGGGGATATCTTTTATTACCCAATACAGTAACCAATTCCACCAGATCTGCAATATTGTTAGGAAACACTTCAATATTCTTAAAGCAGATGATGGCTTGGTAGATACTGTTTCAAAAGGGTGTAGATATGCCTTCAGACGTGGTGTAAGCCTTAGTAATATACTTGCTCCTACACAGCTTAGAGTTAGGGATGAGGTAGGCTCATCCTGGATGACATTTAAAGGCACCTATAAATGCAATTTCACTCAGTGTACTGCCTGTGAATTTTTACAACAGGGAGAAGGCTTCAGAAGCTGTGTAACTGCAGAGAACTTTCGACATTTCTCTTGTTTGAATTGCAGAACAAGGTTCGCAATCTATTTACTTACCTGCATAGAATGCAAAATACAGTATACAGGACTTACAACTAGAGAGACTAGAGAAAGGATTAGGGAACACATCTCAAATATTAAAAATGGTATACTTACTACACCTCTGGTCCAGCACTTTAAAACCTGTCATCAAACAAGTATTAAGTCATTTAGATGGACCATTATAGAACAGGTCAAAACGAACAAAAGAGGTGGTGACAGAGAGAGGTTGCTGGAAAAAAGAGAAGTATTTTGGATACACAGACTCTGGACCAGAGTTCCAGAAGGGTTAAATTCAGAATTTGACCTGATCAATTTATTGGAATAAAATTCCTGGTCCTGGGTCTGTGTTTCCACATTTTAACTCTGAAATATGTAATTACATCACTATATCCTTACATACCCATTTAGCATAGATTAGAGAGAAAAACATTTATACATCAAAACATTTTTTGTATATATATATATATATACATTAAAGAATTATATGGGTATGCTTGTAAGCTGTATGCTCCTTAGCATTAAGTCAAATTTTCACTTTTGTTGGTTTCATTTGTATTTGTTTATAATGTATTTATACACATTCATTGAATAAATTAGAAGAAGGTATTTGGAAAATTATCTATCCTCTTCCAGTTAACAGATGTATTAATAAGTGTTGATGTGACTTTTGATTATATTACAAATACTAGGATTCATTTTCCAATAAGTGTTTAGCTTATTTCATTTACATACGGTTGATTGTTTAAGTTTAGAATTCACAAATTATTGTATCTATCATACTTTTGAAATGGGACAAATGTTATCCTGTTGTATTTAACATGAGAAGAGCTGGATCTAGCTTCACTTCAGGTATGGTTTTAATCATTTTTAACCAATCAGGTAACAGGAACCAGTATATAGGACTGGTGCTCACCTGAGACTGCAGCTACGATTACGGCTTAATTGCCGAAACATGTCAGCAGATAGTCACTGAAGTGAAGCTATCTCCATCTACTGCACAGCTTGAGAATCCTATATCCCTGGAGGGACAAAGATTTTTAATTGCAATAAAGAAACTTGAACTTACCACCGGCTGCCTGTGCACCTCATTTGTTTTTGTTGAATTTGCTCATTCAACAAAGCATACAACAAGAACAAAGAAAAATTGATAATAAGAGTAAATTAGAAAGTTGCTTAAAATTCCATGCTCTATCTGAATCATGAAAGAAAAAACATTCGGCTAGATTTAGAGTTTTGTTGGTAACGACCCGCGTAGCTAACGCTGGCTTTTTTTCCCCCCGCACCTTTTAAATACCGCTGGTATTTAGAGTTCACAGAATGGCTGCGTTAGGCTCCAAAAAGGGAGCGTAGAGCATAATTTACCACCACTGCAACTCTCAATACCAGCGGTGCTTACGGACGCGGCCAGCTTCAAAAACGTGCTCGTGCACGATTCCCCCATAGGAAACAATGGGGCTGTTTGAGCTGAAAAAAAACCTAACACCTGCAAAAAAGCAGCGTTCAGCTCCTAACGCAGCCCCATTGTTTCCTATGGGGAAACACTTCCTAAGTCTGCACCTAACACCCTAACATGTACCCCGAGTCTAAACACCCCTAATCTTACACTTATTAACCCCTAATCTGCCGACCCCGCTATCGCTGACACCTGCATTATACAATTAACCCCTAATCTGCCGCTCCGTACACTGACGTAACCTACATTATACCTATGTACCCCTAATCTGCTGCCCATAACACTGCCGACCCCTATATTATATTTATTAACCCCTAATCTGCCCCCCACAACGTCGCCGCCAGCTACCTACAATAATTAACCCCTAATCTGCCGACCGGACCTCACCGCTACTATAATAAATGTATTAACCCCTAATCCGCCTCACTCCTGCCTCAATAACCCTATAATAAATAGTATTAACCCCTAATCTGCCCTCCCTAACATCGCTGACACCTAACTTCAAGTATTAACCCCTAATCTGCCGACCGGACCTCACCGCTACTCTAATAAATTTATTAACCCCTAAAGCTAAGTTTAACCCTAACACTAACACCCCCCTAAGTTAAATATAATTTAAATCTAACTAAATAAATTAACTCTTATTAAATAAATTATTCCTATTTAAAGCTAAATACTTACCTGTAAAATAAACCCTAACGGCTAGATTTAGAGTTTTGTCGGTAAGGACCCGCGTAGCTAACGCCGGCTTTTTTCTGGCCGCACCATAAAAATAACTCTGGTATTGAGAGTCCATATAATGTCAGCGTTAGGCTCCAAAAAAGGAGCGTAGAGCAATTTTAACGCAACTTCAACTCTCGATACCAGAGTTGCTTACGGACGCGGCCAGCCTCAAAAACGTGCTCGTGCACGATTCCCCCATAGGAAACAATGGGGCTGTTTGAGCTGAAAAAAAAAGCTAACACCTGCAAAAAAGCCGCGTTCAGCTCTTAACGCAGCCCCATTGTTTGCTATGCGGAAACACCTCCTAAGTCTGCACCTAACACCCTAACATGTACCCCGAGTCTAAACACCCCTAACCTTACACTTATTAACCCCTAATCTGCCGCCCCCGCTATCGCTGACACCTGCATTTTATTTTTAACCCCTAATCTGCCGCTCCGTAAACCGCCGCTACTTACATTATCCCTATGTACCCCTAATCTGCTGCCCCTAACACCGCCGACCCCTATATTATATTTATTAACCCCTAATCTGCCCCCCACAACGTCGCCTCCACCTGCCTACACTTATTAACCCCTAATCTGCCGAGCGGACCTGAGCGCTACTATAATAAAGTTATTAACCCCTAATCCGCCTCACTAACCCTATAATAAATAGTATTAACCCCTAATCTGCCCTTCCTAACATCGCCGACACCTAACTTCAATTATTAACCCCTAATCTGCCGACCGGAGCTCACCGCTATTCTAATAAATGTATTAACCCCTAAAGCTAAGTCTAACCCTAACACTAACACCCCCCTAAATTAAATATAATTTTAATCTAACGAAATTAATTAACTCTTATTAAATAAATTATTCCTATTTAAAGCTAAATACTTACTTGTAAAATAAACCCTAATATAGCTACAATATAAATTATATTACATTGTAGCTATTTTAGGATTAATATTTATTTTACAGGCAACTTTGTAATTATTTTAACCAGGTACAATAGCTATTAAATAGTTAAGAACTATTTAATAGTTAGCTAGTTAAAATAATTACAAAATTACCTGTAAAATAAATCCTAACCTAAGTTACAATTAAACCTAACACTATACTATCATTAAATTAATTAAATAAAATACCTACAATTACCTACAATTAAACCTAACACTACACTATCAATAAATTAATTAAATACAATTCCTACAAATAACTACAATGAAATAAACTAACTAAAGTACAATAAATAAAAAAGAACTAAGTTACAAAAAATAAAAAATATTTACAAACATACGAAAAATATTACAACAATTTTAAACTAATTACACCTACTCTAAGCCCCCTAATAAAATAACAAAGCCCCCCAAAATAAAAAAATGCCCTACCCTATTCTAAATTAAAAAAGTTCAAAGCTCTTTTACCTTACCAGCCCTGAACAGGGCCCTTTGCGGGGCATGCCCCAAGAAGTTCAGCTCTTTTGCCTGTAAAAAAAACCATACAATACCCCCCCCAACATTACAACCCACCACCCACATACCCCTAATCTAACCCAAACCCCCCTTAAATAAACCTAACACTAAGCCCCTGAAGATCTTCCTACCTTGTCTTCACCCTGCCAGGTTCACCGATCGGTCCAGAAGAGCTCCTCCGATGTCCTGATCCAAGCCCAAGCAGGGGGCTGAAGATGTCCATGATCTGGTCGAAGTCTTCATCCAAGCGGGGCAGAAGAGGTCTTCCATCCGATTGAAGTCTTCATCCAGGCGGCATCTTCTATCGTCATCCATCCGGAGCGAAGTGGCAGCATCCTGAAGACCTCCGACGCGGAACATCCATCCTGCCCGACGACTGAACGACGAATGACGGTTCCTTTAAATGACGTCATCCAAGATGGCGTCTCTCGAATTCCGATTGGCTGATAGGATTCTATCAGCCAATCGGAATTAATTGTTAGAAAAAATTGGGAACAAAGAAAAATCACTTGATAATTTTTATCCTAAAGTGTCTTGTTTTGATATAGTAATATCAGTCCTTTTAGTTCACTTTTAGGAGTGGTGCAAAAGCATAAAAAGTAAATTTAAACTAGGAAGACATTCCTCAATAGTATGTGAGTATGTCGGAAAAGTATGCTTATGTGCACCTTTATTAATATTAGGTCAAGTTTGTAGTGCAGGTATTGAAAAAATAATAAAATATAACTTTTATTAGATTTATATATAAAAAATGACAGCAAATATTTTTATATTTCTGCTGCCCACTTTAATTTAAAACCACTTCTCCTAGTGCTGTTATGCTAGTATCTCTGTGTAACAGGGGTATGTTAGGAGTATATCACTATATCCCAATATTGGTGACAGTAATGAAATTCGGTACTCTGTAAAAGTAATGAGCCTTATATTTCTGGCATAATTGCAGAGTGCTGATTTAATTAGTTTTTTATTGTGATTTACTCAACAGTTGAGTATTAGGTGTCTCCTTCTATTGGGTTAATGTATGCTCCAATGTTGTGCAGTTGGTGTTAGTGCTTAGGATGTGTTTTTTCCTCCACTTCTTTGTTAGTATCTGATCGGAACAGCCAATAGAATACGAGCTCAATCTGATTGGCTGATTGGATCAGCCAATCGGATTGAACTTGATTCTGATTGGCTGATTCCATCAGCCAATCAGAATATTCCTACCTTAATTCCGATTGGCTGATAGAATCCTATCAGCCAATCGGAATTCGAGGGACGCCATCTTGGATGACGTCCCTTAAAGGAACCGTCATTCTTCAGTTGGACGTCGCCGGATGAAGATGGGTCCGCGGTGGAGGTCTTCAGGATGGAGCCGGTCCTTATCGGATGAAGATAGAAGATGCCGCTTGGAAGATGATGGTTGCCGGTCCGGATCTACTCTTCTTCCCAGATAGGATGAAGACTTTGGAGCCTCTTCTGGACCTCTTCAGCCACCGGATGATGGATCGCCAGCCCCCGCTTGGGTTGGATGAAGATTTTGGAGCCAGGACCGATCGGTGATACCCGGTGAGGTGAAGACAAGGTAGGATGATCTTCAGGGGCTTAGTGTTAGGTTTATTTAAGGGGGGTTGGGGTTAGATTAGGGGTATGTGGGTGGTGGGTTGTAATGTGGGGGGGGGGTAATGTATGTTTTTTTTTACAGGCAAAAGAGCTGAACTTCTTGGGGCATGCCCCGCAAAGGGCCCTGTTCAGGGCTGGTAAGGTAAAAGAGCTTTGAACTTTAGTAATTTAGAATAGGGTAGGGCATTTTTTATTTTGGGGGTCTTTGTTATTTTATTAGGGGGCTTAGAGTAGGTGTAATTAGTTTAAAATTGTTGTAATATTTTTTTTATGTTTGTAACTTAGTTCTTTTTTATTTTTTGTACTTTAGTTAGTTTATTTCATTGTAGTTATTTGTAGGTATTGTATTTAATTAATGTATTGATAGTGTAGTGTTAGGTTTAATTGTAGGTAATTGTAGGTATTTTATTTAATTAATTTAATGATAGTATAGTGTTAGGTTTAATTGTAACTTAGGTTAGGATTTATTTTACAGGTAATTTTGTAATTATTTTAACTATTTTAGCTATTAAATAGTTCTTAACTATTTAATAGCTATTGTACCTGGTTAAAATAAATACAAAGTTACCTGTAAAATAAATATTAATCCTAAAATAGCTATAATATAATTATAATTTATATTGTAGCTATATTAGGATTTATTTTACAGGTAAGTATTTAGCTTTAAATAGGAATAATTTATTTAATAAGAGTTAATTAATTTCGTTAGATTTAAATTATATTTAAGTTAGGGGGGTGTTAGTGTTAGGGTTTAGTCTTAGCTTTAGGGGTTAATACATTTATTAGAATAGCGGTGAGCTCCGGTCGGCAGATTAGGGGTTAATAATTGAAGTTAGGTGTCGGCGATGTTAGGTAGGGCAGATTAGGGGTTAATACTATTTATTATAGGGTTAGTGAGGCGGATTAGGGGTTAATAACTTTATTATAGTAGCGGTGCGGTCCGCTCAGCAGATTAGGGGTTAATAAGTGTAGGCAGGTGGAGGCGACGTTGAGGGGGGCAGATTAGGGTTTAATAAATATAATATAGGGGTCGGCGGTGTTAGGGGCAGCAGATTAGGGGTACATAAGGATAACTTAAGTAGCGGCGCTTTGCGGTCGGCAGATTAGGGGTTAATTATTGTAGGTAGCTGGCGGCGACGTTGTGGGGGGCAGGTTAGGGGTTAATAAATATAATATAGGGGTCGGCGGTGTTAGGGGCAGCAGATTAGGGGTAAATAAGGATAACGTAGGTGGCGGTCGGCAGATTAGGGGTTAAAAAAAATTAATCGAGTGGCGGCGATGTGGGGGGGCCTTGGTTTAGGGGTACATAGGTAGTTTATGGGTGTTAGTGTACTTTAGAGTAGAGTAGTTAAGAGCTTTATGAACCGGCGTTAGCCCAGAAAGCTCTTAACTACTGACTTTTTTCTGCGGCTGGAGTTTTGTCGTTAGAATTCTAACGCTCACTTCAGACACGACTCTAAATACCGGAGTTAGAAAAATCCCATTGAAAAGATAGGATACGCAATTGACGTAAGGGGATCTGCGGTATGGAAAAGTCGCGGCTGAAAGTGAGCGTTAGACCCTTTTTTGAGTGACTCCAAATACCGGAGGTAGCCTAAAACCAGCGTTAGGAGCCTCTAACGCTGGTTTTCACGGCTACCGCCAAACTCCAAATCTAGGCCTAAGATAGCTACAATATAATTAATAATTACATTGTAGCTATTTTAGGATTTATATTTATTTTACAGGTAACTTGGTTTTTATTTTAGCTAGTTAGAATAGTTATTAAATAGTTATTAACTATTTAATAACTACCAAGATAAAAGAAATACAAAATTACCTGTAAAATAAATCCTAACCTAAGTTACAATTAAACCTAACACTACACTATCATTAAATTAATTAAATAAAATACCTACAATTATCTACAATTAAACCTAACACTACACTATCAATAAATTAATTACATAAAATACCTACAAATAAATACAATGAAATAAACTAACTAAAGTACAAAAAATAAAAAAGAACTAAGTTACAAAAAAATAAAAAAATAATTTACAAACATTAGAAAAAGATTACAACAATTTTAAGCTAATTACACCTACTCTAAGCCCCCTAATAAAATAACAAAGCACCCCAAAATAAAAAAATGCCCTACCCTAGTCTAAAATAAAAATTGTAAAGCTCTTTTACCTTACCATCCCTTAAAAGGGCCTTTTGCTGGGCATGCCCCAAAGAATTCAGCTCTTTTGCCTGTAAAAAAAACATACAATACCCCCCCCAACATTACAACCCACCACCCACATACCCCTAATCTAACCCAAACACCCCTTAAATAAACCTAACACTAAGCCCCTGAAGATCATCCTACCTTATCTTCACCACGCCGGGTATCCAAAGTCTTCATCCAAGCCCAAGCGGGGGCTGAAGAGGTCCATGATCCGGCTTAAGTCTTGGCCCAAGCGGGGGCTGAAGAGGTCCATGATCCGGCTGAAGTCTTCATCCAAGCGGGAGCTGAAGAGGTCCATGACCTGGCTGAAGTCTTCATCCAAGCGGGAGCTGAAGAGGTCCATGATCCGGCTGAAGTCTTCTATCAAGCAGCATCTTCAATCTTCTTTCTTCCGGATCCATCTTCATCCCGCCGACGCAGAACATCCTTCTTCACCGACGACTTCCCGAAGAATGACGGTTCCTTTAAGGGACGTCATCCAAGATGGCGTCCCTCGAATTCCGATTGGCTGATAGGATTCTATCAGCCAATTGGAATTAAGGTAGGAAAATTCTGATTGGCTGATGGAATCAGCCAATCAGATTCAAGTTCAATCCGATTGGCTGATCCAATCAGCCAATCAGATTGAGCTCGCATTCTATTGGCTGTTCCGATCAGCCAATAGAATGCGAACTTCAATCTGATTGGCTGATTCAATCAGCCAATCAGAATTTTCCTACCTTAATTTCGATTGGCTGATAGAATCCTATCAGCCAATCGGAATTCGAGGGACGCCATCTTGGATGATGTCCCTTAAAGGAACCGTCATTCGTCGGGAAGTCGTTGGTGAAGAAGGATATTCCGCGTCGGCAGGATGAAGATGGATCCGGAGGAAAGAAGATTGAAGATGCCGCTTGATAGAAGACTTCAGCCGGATCATGGACCTCTTCAGCTCCCGCATGGATGAAGACTTCAGCCGGATCATGGACCTCTTCAGCTCCCGCTTGGATGACGAGTTCAGCCGGATCATGGACCTCTTCAGCCCCCGCTTGGGCCAAGACTTTAGCCGGATCATGGACCTCTTCAGCCCCCGCTTGGGCTTGGATGAAGACTTCGGAGCCTGGACCGATCAGTGATACCCGGCGTGGTGAAGATAAGGTAGGATGATCTTCAGGGGCTTAGTGTTAGGTTTCTTTAAGGGGGGTTTGGGTTAGATTAGGGGTATGTGGGTGGTGGGTTGTAATGTTGGGGGGGGTATTGTATGTTTTTTTTTTACAGGCAAAATAGCTGTTTTCTTTGGGGCATGCCCCGCAAAAGGCCATTTTAAGGGCTGGTAAGGTAAAAGAGCTTTTCTATTTTAATTTTAGAATAGGGTAGGGCATTTTTTTATTTTGGGGGGCTTTGTTATTTTATTAGGGGCTTAGAGTAGGTGTAATTAGCTTAAAATTGTTGTAATATTTTTCTAATGTTTGTAAATATTTTTTTATTTTTTGTAACTTAGTTCTTTTTTATTTTTTGTACTTTAGTTAGTTTATTTAATTGTATTTATTTGTAGGTATTTTATGTAATTAATTTATTGATAGTGTAGTGTTAGGTTTAATTGTAACTTAGGTTAGGATTTATTTTACAGGTAATTTTGTAATTATTTTAACTAGGTAGCTATTAAATAGTTATTAACTATTTAATAGCTATTGTACCTGGTTAAAATAAATACAAAGTTGCCTGTAAAATAAATATTAATCCTAAAATAGCTACAATATAATTATAATTTATATTGTAGCTATATTAGGGTTTATTTTACAGGTAAGTATTTAGCTTTAATTAGGATTAATTTATTTATTTAGAGTTAATTTTTTTAAGTAAGATAAAAATTATATTTAACTTAGGAGGTGTTAGTGTTAGGGTTAGACTTAGCTTTAGGGGTTAATAAATTTAATAGAGTAGCGGTGAGGTCTGGTCGGCAGATTAGGGGTTAATATTTGAAGTTAGGTGTCGGTGATGTTAGGGAGGGCAGATTAGGGGTTAATACTATTTATTATAGGGTTAGTGAGGCGGATTAGGGGTTAATAACTTTATTATAGTAGCGGTGAGGTCCGGTTGGCAGATTAGGGGTTAATAATTGTAGGTAAGGTAGCAGCGACATTGGGGGCGGCAGATTAGGGGTTAATAAATATAATATAGGGGTCGGCGGTGTTAGGGGCAGCAGATTAGGGGTACATAGGGATATTGTAGGTTGCGGCGGTGTGCGGTCGGCAGATTAGGGGTTAAAAAAAATGTAATAAAGTGGCGCCGATGTGGGGGGACCTCGGTTTAGGGGTACATAGGTAGTTTATGGGTGTTAGTGTACTTTAGAGCACAGTAGTTAAGAGCTTTATGAACCGGCGTTAGCCCAGAAAGCTCTTAACTCCTGGCTTTTTGCTGCGGCTGGAGTTTTGTCGTTAGATTTCTAACGCTCACTTCAGCCAAGACTCTAAATACCAGCGTTAGAAAGATCCCATTGAAAAGATAGGATACGCAAATGGCGTAGGGGGATCTGCGGTATGGAAAAGTCGCGGCTGGAAAGTGAGAGTTAGACCCTTACCTACACGACTCTAAATACCAGCGGTAGCCCAAAACCAGCGTTAGGAGCCTCTAACGCTGGTTTTGACGGCTAACGCCAAACTCTAAATCTAGGTGATTGTGTTTCATAGCCCTTTAAATGGACATGAAAGTCAAAATTAACCTTTCATTGCTCAGCAACTTCTATTATCAAATTCACTTAATTCTCTTGGTATCTTTTATTTTTCAAAAAGCCTAAATTCATAGGTGCAGGAGCCACAAGGAGCTACCTAAATATGCTTTTTTTAAGTGTGTTCAGATATCTACCAACAGAGCATTGCAGCTCTGGAGCTGACTTTAACCATTTCTTTAACATCTGTGCAGGGATTAAATACATAGTTATATGTCGCAACAGTGGAATGACAGGAAATGCTCTAATACATTTTCTTTTTTCATCTTTATGTCCCTTTAACTCTATAAAGGGAATAAGCAAATGACCTGATTAGTTATCAGGAACCAGTAATGCAGAGAATAAGCAGCTGTACTGGTCAGGGTGAGTATTCCATAAAGAAACCAGAAGAGCAGGTATAAAATCAGAGGGTTAAAGCAGGTACGGAGGTCAGGGTGCAGTTCAATAGTTCAACAACCAGTAAATCAGATATCAGTAGAAGGGTCAGGCAGATAGCGTAATCCACAAACTGTGTCAGGGGCAAGATCAAGGTAACAGGCCAGGAACAAGAATAGTTCAGTCTCCTTGCGAATAACCAAGCACTGAATGGGAGTCTGAGATGACCTTTTAACACCTCCCATCCAGGCTTGGCACCAGGAACTAGGTCAAGGTCACTTCTAGGTAGCCAGAATATAAAAAGTGCTAAGATATAGCATAGATCAAAGAAGGAGCACAGCAGGGTATCCAGAGAGCCGACCACTCTAAGCCAACATTACCTAGCATGGCCCATGGCTCTGACAGCATTTGCTCCACCAGCAACAAAACGCCTCCTGGCAATGACCTCACTGGCAATTCAGTCCTTGTCACACTCCGGCACCTGACCTGTGGTAAGTGCAGCAAGACTTCGGCCATGCCTGGAGACCTGACTGAATTTCCCTTAAAAGGTTAAATTAAGCATAGTGAAAAAAATTAATTTGTTTGCTTTTCCTGTAATTTAAATGAGAACATTGTAGTTAAATTGTGGTTTTTCCCTTCACCCCAGAGACACTGAAATTTAGAACCCTGACCCTTTGACAAGCTACATAGAGATTGGTTGATATGTGCACAAGCTCTCTTGTGCTTGCTAACAGCAAAGAGGATAATATAAAGAACAATCAAGATTATGTTTTACTATATTTATGTTTGCTATGAAGATGAGTGCACACCCCCTTAAACATTTTTTTTACCTTTCTTATAAATCAGAAAATTAACTAAAACTACTAGAAATATAAAAGTGTTTTTTTATGGCATGGTCTGCAGTGACTAATGTCAAGGTATTTGAAATATTATTAAATAATATATAGAAGTATATTTGTCTTTATTTAATAAGTCTGTGGATGTGCACATTGTTTGTAGAACAAAGGATTGTTTCTAAGAGATCTCCCATACTCAATATGCTAAATTATGCAATTGTATAAACACAAGGAGCTGAAAATTAACACGGTTTCAGAAACCATATGTGTGATTGCTTGGGAATGTGAGATAAAATCTATTTATCCCTCCCAATGTACCTAAGAATCTAGCTCAGGTGACAAGTCGTGTGAGAGTTTCAGCATTTGCACTTAGGGGCAGGGGACCCCATGTGGTGAGTAAGAGACAAAAAGTCTGGAAACTAAGTACTGAAAGGGCAGTGAAAACGTTAGGATAACAACACATATATATATGTATATTTTGAAAGCATGAATATCTTAACCTCTGTGTTATTAAGAATATAAATAAATATTTGTGGACCTGGAAAGAAATAATTAATGACACTTATTTTTATTTCAGATCTATTCAGACAAGATTCAGATATCCAGGAAGAAATGCACAGAAATATGAAAAATGCTGTATATGCATGAATACCATATTAGATGTATAAATCATACTAATCTGTAACTGTTAGCATTATAAATTGGTTATATAATATAATGGAGTTTGATCTAGAAATGATCAGAAAATTCATAAAACCCTACCCTATCTAAAACAAATATTATGAATAATTGCTATAGTTTGTTATGGTCTGATTAAATAATCATTTTATAAAAATAATTAAGTTGTTTAAAAATGTTCAGAAATGTTGTGTGTGTATTGCTGTGTTGTATGTCCGCTGCCACCCGGTGTTGCCATGAGAGAACTACAGCCAGAAAGCCTTTTGGCTGTTAAAAATAAGATATTCCAATTATCCAATGACAAGGGACAAGGCTCCGTGGGCGTTTCCAATACTCACCAATGACTGATAATATCTAAAAAAGGGGAGGGGTGAAATCAGATGATTTAAACCCCAGCATAGAGACTGATGAAAAGGTTGTTGGCTGACTCCTGAAGGAATAATCTTGCCGCTGTGCAAATTTTATTTACGCTCAACCATTAGTGTCTCTCCTGGTTGAGACCTAGCTAATCCATTTCCAGTGAGCTACCGTTGATCCGGACCCGACAGGTGAAGTGACCTGAGATTGGAGCTCCGGAAATCACGTGTATCGGCTCCTGCGTGTGTCCGTCGGGCGACTCTGAACAGTCCCGATCTGCTTCAATAGGCACAGTACGTGTGCCGCCTCTCTTGTGAGTATTTTCTGCACGGGGGGGGGGCTCCTGGTCCATTGTCCTGACGATACTGCTTTATGGTTGTCTTTTTTCATTTCTATGTAAAGAACATAGGAATGTAAAATATGCGTATCTCGCTTTAGGTTTCACTCTTTTGGTCTAACACGGTTTAGGGTTAGCGCACATGAAGAACTGATAGCTACAAACACTAGAGGACGCCTACCAGTTGTTAAAAATAAATATATAAATAGAACGTGTTAGATATTAACAATGCATACTAAATTGTGTTAATATTCAATGTTAAGATTCAGCATATAGTAAAAAAGTCAAATTGCAACTAAAAGTCAATGTTCAAATTCAAAATGATGTGACAAAAAAACACATATAAGATGGAAACTGTGGATTCCCCAAGGGCCACTCTCCAAAAGGCCGGTCAGGTACACCGCCTGGGACTTGAAAATACAAAAGACAAGAAGGCGCCTCGTGGTGTAGGATTTTCACAGCAAACAGGTATTATTATTATTATTTATTCATAAACAGATTCCGCAGCGCTGTCCATGGGTACAAAGATAAAAGTACAGTACAATACAATATAAAAGACACCCGACAAAGTTTAACAGACAAATACTGGGGGAATTGAGGGCCCTGTTTCTGTGGGAACTTACAATCTAGATGGGTAGGAGGAGGAGAAACAGGAGGTGGGGACTGCAAAGGTGAGAATGATGTTAGTGTGGAATTAGATGAGGGCTGTATTAAAACAAGATTCACTCACATTTGGAAAAGAACATTCATGTGCTTAAAACACATTCTGGTACCTGTGAGGTAAGCTCTCCGGAGGTAAGCAGGAACTCCTTTTCTCTAGCAGCCAGATAGTTCTCCTGGTAGATGCTTTGAAGGAACTCTGAGTGGGGCAAGTGGAACCCCACCTCACCTCAAATGGGACAGGAAGGAATTAGTTTGTAATTTGGAATAAACACTGATAAGCACAAGCATATAAAACAAGTTCTAATAAAAACATGTTTCTCAGTAAACAGCTGTTTCATTAGACATAAAATCATATAATCAAACTCCTGCTTATAAAGCCTTCTCAACCAATCACTAGAACCATTACATAGCAATCCCCTTCTGCCCAATCCTAAACCTCATAACATAATGCTACACAATACCAAATGTGCTACATTAAGGTGGACCAATTTGCATAAAAATTATGATATTATTGACTTATAAAAAATATCAATGTGTTTTTCCAAATTTGAGTGAATACCTATTTGCTATTGCTGTGAAAATCCTACCCCATGAGGTGCCTTATTGTCTTTTGTATCTTCTAGCACATGAATTAATAGTTATCTTAAGTTATGTTATTGAAATACTAAATTAAAAATATTAAAAAATATTAATAATTATTAAAAATTATTATAGATGAACTAAAAAATTATAAATATCCCATAGAATATATATTTTTTACAGTATCTAATTTTTTCATAATTAATATTAATACTTTTTAGTATTTAATATTTAACATTTCAATCTCCAGACCTGAACAACTAAAAATCTCTGGAATGTGACCAAGAGGAAGATGGATGGTCACAAGCCATCAAACAAAGCCAAACTGCTTGAATTTTTGATCCAGGAGTGGCATAAAGTCACCCAACCGCAATGTGAAACGGAAAGTTACTTTATTTGTCCGCAGCATTCGCCACGCTGAGGCCACTCACGGTAGTACGCTATTTTGCAGTGAGGTGATCTTAACCAATAGCATGCTAGCTATCAGCCATAATGCCAGCTGGCCCGCACGGCTGTTGGCTAAGAGGTGGAAACGTCAGCGCATTTAAAAAATTGCCCTGAGGAACTGCAGACAAATAAAGGAACTTTCAGCATGAAGTATTTTATATTTCATGACTCAAAGTCCCCTTTATTTGTTGCACTGGTAAATCCTAGTGTTTCACAAGGATGAACTATTACTTTAAAACATGAGTATTGTGTTGTTTAAAAATGAATATGAATTTGTTTTCTTTGCATTATTCAAGGTCTGAAACCAATTTTTTGTTATTTTGACTAGTTGTTGTTTTGTGCAAATAAACGTTCTAAATGACAATATTTTTATTTGTAATTTGGGAGCACGTTATCAGTAGTTTATCAAATAAATCAAAAAGGCTCATCAGAAACTGACAATTTTGCAGTGGTCTCTTAATTCTTTCCAGAGCTGCATATTTAATTATCTTCATTTTTTTTAATTGTCAGTATAACAAAAATATTTACAATCCTAAATTTTGATGTTTTGGAAAGGTGTAAGAATTTTTTTTGTTGAGCACTGAAACACTAAATCCATATTTAAGGTCTTGCAGAAACCATTTAAAGATAAGAGGAAGTTTTGTGGGAATGCAATCCGTACTTCACCTAATAGTACTAGTGAGATACTGCCTGCAGAATTGATTCTTGCGGAGCAGCTGTGAGGCTCTTATGGTACAATCAAGAAACCTTAGAGGCAGCTAGCAGGGTGCTGATTAAGGACTGTTTCAAACTTGTGACTTTACAACCTTCTTGCGCATAAGGCATTGAACACCGCTGGGAGCTAGAAATAAAATGTCAGCTGTCCTTTGGCTTACGGTTATTTCTATCCTCAATCAAATACCGTCATGACTAACAAGTTTTTCAAATGCAAGCAACGTGTTTCCTACTTTTAGCTGCTTCATGTTGTGGGACTTTGTGTGGGAAAAATAATGTTATTTATTGTAATGTGTTTATTTCTTTTCATTAGCTAAAATGCCATGTAAACATCTTTACATTTATTTTATTCTTTTTTTTTTTTTGCAGATTCTTAATATTTTGGTGGAAAAGAGTTTTCCGAATTAGTATCTGGGCAATATCTCACTATACAGCAAAAAACTCTTTATTTATATTAATACTCTACTCTAATGGAATCTTGCTAATTAAAGGGATATGAAACCCAAAACATTTATTTCATGATTCAGATAGAGAATACAATTTTAAGCAACTTTCCAATTTACTCTGATTATCTAATCTGTTTCATTGTCTTGGTATCATTTGTTGAAGGAGCAGCAATGCACTAATGGTTTCTAACTGAACACATGGGTGAGCCAATCAATCACAATCAATATATATATGCAGCAACCAATCAACAGGTAGAATCTAGGTTCTCTGCTGCTCCAGAGCTTACCTAGGTAAACTTTTCAGCAAAAGGATAACAAGAGAAGGAAGCAAATTAAATAATAGAAGTAAATTGGAAAGTTCTTTAAAATTTTAGTCTCTATCTGAATCTTGAAAGAAAGAAAAATTGGGTTTCATGTCCCTTTAAGTTGATAACATTTCATTCAGTAGCTGTTAATACCACAATCTAGCAATATGCATTTAAATAACTATTTGCAAATGAATAATTCATTTGCTGTGTTGATTTGTTATGTTCACTTGGTTAATAAGCAATAGTGCAATCTTTGTTGGCTGAAGTAGACTATCAAAATATAATTTATCAGCAAGACACTTTTTGCCACAATCCTTATATCTTAGGGGACATTATAATATTCTCTAATTAGTGAGATAATTTTAACACTAGTGACCTAGCAGTGTTACATGTTTACCCATGCAGAGAGGTTAAACACATAGTTAAATTATAGCTTGGGAGTAACAAAACACTGCTGGTCCTATGCTTGCTATTCACTAATAGTAGTTGCACAGCTGAATAGTTAGATGGTGTCAGGACTAACAGTTCTCTGCACAGAGCATGTAATTGTTCCACTATAATGACCTTTTACAAACTATGGGTGAGATTACATATGTGGCGCAGGCTTTAGCGCAACTGCTGAAACCCGTGTGGCCCGCGAATTTACCTTGCACATCATGGAATCACATAAACCCCGCCGGCAACTCACAACCTGCCATAAGTTGGATAAACCGGCGATGTCCAGAATTGTGCGTAAATACACATTTCTGGAGTCGCCAGTGACTTTCGGCAGTTTAGAAACTGCCGGTGACCAAGAAAATATATATTTTTTTTTACATCAGCCGTAAAAGTCTAACCCACCTCCCAAAAATAAACCCGACATGTCAAAACCCCTATACCCGCCATCCCCCCATATCGCAACCAATAACAAAATTATTAACCCTTAAACCGCCATTCACCCACATCGCAATCTACCTAATACTTGTATTAACCCATAATCTGCAATCCCCCACATCACAACTAATAATAAAACTATTAACCCCTAATCCGCCACCTCCCCACATCGCAAAATATCTAATTACACTATTAACCCCTAAACCGTCATCCCCCCACATCGCAATAAACCTAATAAACCTATTAACTCCTAAACAGCCATCCCCCCACAACAGAAATAATTCATTTAATCATTAAGCCCCCTAACCTAATAAATACATCTAAAATTGCAAAAAAAAAGTCTAAAATTACAGAATAAAATAAACAAAATTATCAAAAATAAAAAATTTAAACCTAATCTAATACTCCTATAAAAATAAAAACAAAACAAAATAAAAACACCCCCTAATCTAACAATAAACTACCAATAACCCTCAAAGAAGCCTTTTGTAGGGCATTGCCCTAAAGCAATCAGCTCTTTTACCTAAAAAATACGAATTAACCCCTAACAGTAAACCCCCCAAAATAAAAAAATCTAAACTACCTATTAATCGGAATTAAGGTAGGAAAAATCCTATTGGCTGATGCATTCAGCCAATAGGATTGAGCTCACATTCTATTGGCTGTTCCAATTAGCCAATAGAATGCAAGCTCAATCCTATTGGCTGATTGCATCAGCCAATAGGATTTTTCCTACCTTAATTCCAATTGGCTGATAGAATCCTATCAGCCAATCGGAATTCAAGGGACGCCATCTTGGATGACGTCATTTAAAGGAACCTTCATTCTTCAGTTGGATGTCGTTGGAAGAGGATGCTCCACGTCGGCTGGCTTGAAGATGGACCCGCTCTGCCCCGGATGAATGAAGATAGAAGATGCCGCCTAGATGAAGACTTCTGCCCCTCTGGAGGTCCTCTTCTGCCCGGATCGGATAAAGACTTCTGGCCGTCTGGAGGTCCACTTCTGCCCGGTTGGTTGAAGACGTCTCAAGGTAGGGTGATCTTCAAGAGGGTAGTGTTAGGTTTAATTAAGGGGGGATTGGGTGGGTTTTAGATTAGGGTTGGGTGTGTGGGTGGTGGGTTTTAATGTTGGGGGCGTATTGTAATTTTTTTTTTACAGGTAAAAGAGCTGATTACTTTTAAGGGCTATTTGTAATTTAGTATAGGGTTTTTATTTTGGGGGGCTTTTTTATTTTATTAGGGGGATTAGAGTAGGTGTAATTTGTTTACAATTCTTATTATTTATTATTTTTTGTAATTTAATGTTTGTTTGTTTATTTTATTTAATTGTAATTATTTTAATTTAATTTAGGTAATTAATGTATTTATATTGTAGTGTTAGGTGTAATTGTAACTTAGGTTAGGGTTTATTTTACAGGTAAATTTGTACTTATTTTAGCTAGGTAGTTTATTTAATAGTTAATAACTATTTAATAACTATTGTACCTAGTTAAAATAAATAGAAAGTTGCCTGTAAAATAAAAATAAAACCTAAGATAGCTACAATGCAAGTATTAGTTATATTGTAGCTAGCTTAGGGTTTATTTTATAGGTAAGTATTTAGTTTTAAATAGGACCAATTTAGTTTATTGTAGTTATTTTATTTCGATTTATTTAAATTATGTTTAAATTAGGGGGATTAGGTTTAGGGTTAGACTTAGATTTGGGGTTAATACATTTAATATAGTGGTGGCGACGTTGTGGGCGGCAGATTAGGGGTTAATAAATGTAGGTAGGTGTCGGCGATGTTAGGGACGGCAGATTAGGGTTTAATAAAATGTAACTAGTGTTTGCAAGGCGGGAGTGCGGCGGTTTAGGGGTTAATATATTTATTACAGTGGTGGCGATGTCCGGTCGGCAGATTAGGGGTTAAAAATTGTATTTAAGTATTTGCGATGTGCGGGGGAGCCTCGGTTTAGGGGTTAATAGGTAGTTTATGGGTGTTAGTGTACTTTTTAGCATTTTAGTTAAGAGTTTTATGTTACGGCGTTAGCCCATAAAACTCTTAACTACTGACTTTTAAATGCGGTATCAGTCTTGATAGTAGAGGCTGTACCGCTCACTTTTTCCAAGACTCATAATACCGACGTTAGGAAAATCCCATTAAAAAGATAGGATACGCAATTGACGTAAGGGGATTTGCGGTATGCTCGAGTCGCGGAAAAAAAATGAGCGGTACACCTGTACCTGCCAGACTCGTAATACCAGCGGGCATTAAAAAGCAGCGTTGGGACCTCTCAACGCTGCTTTTTAAGGCTAACGCAAGACTCGTAATCTAGGAGACTGTTATTAAAGAACAAAAGAGTGGGTTAGAGTGAGTAGGTCTACTGAGATGGGAATTAAAGAGAGTAGTATCAGGGCCAAAGTGAGAGTGAGGAAAGCAATATTGCTATAACATTTTCTTTAAAAAATGAAGCATTTAATAAAGCAAAAACTAGGTTACCTGGTAGAGAAGAGAATAACAACTCAAAGTTGCTGTCAGCAGACTTCCTACAGGAGGGATACAAAGGATATTTAGTCTGATGTGACCTAGTAAGTAAAATAACAATGAGTTTAAGTACAATTGCTTTCTAGTTTACAGAGTGAAAACAGGTTTTGCCCCAACCATGCCCATAGCCAGCCAATGGCACACTTGTGACTATGCCCCGCAAGTAGAGGCCCCACCACAAAACACCCATGTTCCCCACCCACAAGTCTTCCTCACCTCTCAGTCCCAGAAAAACATAAGGAAATAACAGGAGAAATGCACTGAAATGAACATGAAACCCAAAATTTGTATTTCATTATTTAGAGAATACAATTTAAAAAAAGTTCCCAATTTACTCATAGGGGTCAATTTATCAAAGCGTCAATCTCAGTGCATTCACCGGCGTCAATACGCTCACCAGACATCACTGCCGAGGATCTGAATATGATCCCCTTATTTATAAAAAAAGCCGTCAAAAACATGTGCGTCAAGTACGGTGTGAAGAGCATCGGACTGTTGTTAACTAACAGTCATCAATGACGCGGTTATTCTGTTTTTTCCCAACTTTATTTATACCATTTCATTACTGTCCATGAACAAACACATTTCTCTTAAGCTAATATTTTATTTTTTAACTGTTAATGTCCAAGAAATAGCTAGATTTATACCTAAACAAACAGTATCACATAGAAAGTTATTGTTATATTGATTTGTTATACAAAAAAATCTGTTATATGATACTTTTACATAAATTAATGTGTATTTTTATTTCTAGAAGTCATGATATGCTTTTATCTCATATTTTATTTTTTATAAATAATTATTAATGCTAGAATTTGTACATACATCTTTGCACATACTTGTGTGTATATATATATATATGTGTGTGTGTGTGTGTGTTATGTCAGAAATCTTTTTCAAACATATTTACATGTCACTAAATTCCTTTTTTTGTTGTAAACAATGTTGTCTTTCATTTCTCTGTGTTTATTTATACCACTATACAGTATGGATATAGTGTAAATGTATTATTATTCTGAGCAAGAATAATTGCAAATATAACATGTAATCATGGTATCATATGTATTTATTTGCAATTAATGGATATTTTAAGAGCTGGGCCAGTTTTCTCTCTGTACCTGTGTAACCCCTCCTGATTGCAATATAGTTTTAAAAACCACCCCTTCACAGGTGTTATAAAATGGGCTGGCATATAAGATGACATTTCTTACTGAAAAAGAAATTCAAGAGAAGAAAGAAATACACTGAAAATAGCATGGTAGTAAAGGGGTGATTTTAATTTATGCTGTATCTGAATCATGGCAGTTTAATGTTAGGTGGGCTATCACTTTATCAGCTTAAGATTATATTGAATCAAACATTCATTCAAATTTTAAAATCCTTGTCTAAAATATTACACTGTGTGTCCTAATGTCAGCATTAATGTTTATATTTAATTCTAAATTCACATATACATACTATCAAAGTATAATGCACAAATGGCACTTACAGGTTCTGACACAAGTATCGAGCAATTTGATTAGTTAGTGATAGTTTAAAATGTATATTTAAATCAGATTGGCTGATGTCATAAATCATGTGATTATGCATATTCCAGTCAAAAGTGATTGAAAAATTCACTAGTGTGTGGGTTGTTTAGGAGTTTGCGTCATAATTGGTGCAAAAAGGGTTGCGTCAAAATTGATGCGAAGGGGAGAGTGTGACTTGTATTACGTGGCTTAAGCATGGTGCACATAGTTTTTTCACAAAAAAATAAAAAAGAAGTTAGCTATATTATGTTTTGTATTTCATTTTTATCTCTATATCTATTAGTGCAACAAGTTTGGGGCAAAACTTTTCAACAAATTTGTAGAAATAATATTGTCCCCTTGCTTTGTAATGAGAGACAAAGTTGTAGCATTATCCATAAGTAGTAATGTATTTTTCATTGTTATCCCTATATCTACTAGTGCACCAAATGTGGAGCAATAATATTGTTTGATTTAGAAAGGGTATACAATTGTAATAGAGTTTCTAATTGGCATCCCCGACCTGAAGGGTGGAGGATTGAAAACTAGGTACGCTGCGTTGGAATAGACGCAAGTGTACCTGTTAAATGTTTGATAAATTTGGGAAAGGTTAATATAGAGTTGAATGTGAATTCAAAACATCTGTAATGACGCAAGCATCGATCTGAGTCCAATTGAGATTGCAAGATCGTATATTATGTCACAAATTTCAACATTTGCCGATCTTGACGATTTGATAACTACGGCGGATCAATCTCGCGACAAATACAACATGGAATTCAAGCATATTTTCAGTTGACGCTTTGATTAATAGATCCCCTAATATCAAATTTTCTCTGTTCTCATGTTATTCTTTATTGAAGAGATACCTAGGTAGGTAGCATGCACATGCCTGAAGCACTACATGTCATGAAATAGTGCTGCCATCTAGCGCTACTGCTAATGTATAAGATTGTTGCAAAATTGCTTCCATTTAGTGCTGCCGACACGTGCACACTCCTGAGCTTACAACACTGCTTTTCAACAAAGGATAACAAGAAAATGAAGAAAATATGATAATAGAAGTAAATTAAAAAGTTGTTTAAAATCGTATGCTCTATCTTAATCATGAAAGAATATTTTTGGGTTTTACGTCCATTTCATAATGCTTCACAGCATATAATAAATTTCAATGATATTTAAGTATTTAAAAGGTCATCAAATAGTAAAGTCAACATTAAACATTTATGATTCAGATAAAGTGCACCGTTTTATACAACTTTCCAGTTTACTTCTATTATCTAATTAGCTTCATTCTCAAATTATCCATTGTTGAAAAACATACCTAGGTAGGCTCAGGAGCAGGAATGCGCTACTAGGAGCTAGATGCTAATTGGTGGCTGCGCGTATCTGCCTCTTTTCATTGGCTCATCCAATGTGTTCAGCTAGATCCCAGTAGTGTCTTACTGCTTCTTCAACAAAGAGAATGAAGGAAATTTGATGATAGAAGTAAATTGGAAAGTTGTTTAAAGGGACAGTCTACACCAGAATATTTGTTGTTTTAAAAGATAGATAATCCCTTTATTGCCCATTCCCCAGTTTTACATAACCAACACAGTTATATTAATATACTTTTTACCTCTGTGATTACCTTGCATCTAAGTCTATGCAGATTGCCCCCTTATCTCAGTGCTTTTTCAGACTTGCATTATAGCCAATCACTGCTGGCTCCTAGGAACTCCACGTGCATGAACACAGTGTTATCTATATGAAACAAATGAACTAACACCCTCTAATGGTGAAAAACTGTCAAAATGCCCTGAGATGAGAGGTGGCCTTCAAATTTAGCTTTTAATTAAGAATACCAAGAGAACACAGCAAAATTGGTGATAGATGTCAATTTGAAAATTTGTAAAATGGCATGTCCTATCTGAATAATAAGAGTCAATGACACATGCCCTATCAAAATAAAAAAAGCCCCCCCCAAAAAAAAAAAACCCTAGCCTAAACTAAACTACCAATAGCCCTTAAAAGGGCCTTTTGTGGGGCATTGCCCCAAAGAAATCAGCTTTTTTACCTGTAAAACAAATACAACCAACCCCCCAACAGTAAAACCCACCACCCACACAACCAACCCCCCAAATAAAACCCTAACTAAAAAAAACCTAAGCTCCACATTGCCCTGTAAGTGAATCTTCAGGGGTTAGTGTTAGGTTTTTTAAGGGTTTATTGGGTGGGTTTTATTTTTTGGTTAGAGCTTTGGGCTGCAATAGAGCTAAATGCCTTTTTAAGGGCAATGCCCATACAAATGCCCTTTTCAGGGCAAAGGGGAGCTTAGGTTTTTTAGTTAGGGTTTTATTTGGGGGGTTGGTTGTGTGGGTGGTGGGTTTTACTGTTGGGGGGTTGTATTTTTTTTCCAGGTAAAAGAGCTGATTTCTTTGTGGCAATGTCCCGAAAAAAGGCCCTTTTAAGGGCTATTGGTAGTTTAGTTTAGGCTAGGGTTTTTTTTATTTTGGGGGGCATTTTTATTTTGATAGGGCTATTAGATTAGGTGTAATTAGTTTAAATATCTTGTAATTTGTTTTTTATTTTGTGTAATTTAGTGGGTTTTTTTTGTAATTTAGGTAATTTTATTTAATTTAGTTAATTGTATTTAATTTAGGTAATTTATTTAATTGTAGTGTAGTGATAGGTGTTAGTGTATATTAGGTTAGGTTTTATTTTACAGGTAAATTTGTATTTATTTTAGCTAGGTAGTTATTAAATAGTTAATAACTATTTAGTAACTATTCTGCCTAGTTAAAATAAATACAAATTTGCCTGTAAAATAAAAATAAACCCTAAGCTAGATACAATGTAACTATTAGTTATATTGTAGCTAGTTTAGGGTTTATTTTATAGGTAAGTATTTAGTTTTAAATAGGAATTATTTAGGTAATAATAGTAGGTTTTCTTTAGATTTATTTTAATTATATTTAGGTTTAGACTTAGGTTTAGGGGTTAATAAATATAGTATAGTGGCAGCGACGTTGGGGGCGGCAGATTAGGGGTTGATAAATGTAGGTAGGTGGCGGCGATGTTAGGGACAGCAGATTAGGAGTTGATAATATTTAACTAATGTTTGCGAGGCGGGAGTGCGGTGGTTTAGGGGTTAATATGTTTATTATAGTGGCGGCAATGTCCGGAGCGGAAGACTAGGGGTTAATAAGTATAATGTAGGTGTCGGCAATGTCGGGGCAGCAGATTAGGGGTTAATAAGTGTAAGATTAGGGGTGTTTAGACTCGAGGTTCATGTTAGGTGTAAACATAAAATGTGTTTCCCCTTAGGAATCAATGGGGCTGCGTTACTAAGCTTTACGCTGCTTTTTTGCAGGTGTTAGACTTTTTCACAGCTGGCTCTCCCCATTGATGTGTATGGGGAAATTTTGCACGAGCAGGTACAGCTAGCTCACCGCTGACTTAAGCAGCGCTGGTATTGGAGTGTGGTATGGAGCACAATTTTGCTCTTCGCTCACTTCTTGCCTTTTAACACCGGGCTTATAAAAACCTGTAATACCAGCGCTGTAGGTAAGTGAGCGGTGACAATAACGTGCAAGTTAGTACCGCACCCCTCATAACGCAAAACTCGTAATCTGGCCAAATGTTTCTTATTAGGATAACATATAGCAGTCCCAAATGTGACTAAACTCTATATTTTAGCATCCAAAAGCTAAGCAAAGCTAGGAGCTCCTGAAGTGAAACTTTAGAACATTAAATTTTAAGAAACTTATAAAATGCCTTTGTTCGCTTTGTATCCTTTGTTAAAAAGCATACCTAGGTAGGTTCAGGAACGTCAATGCCCTGCTGGGAACCAGCTGTTTGAATGGTTGCTTTTCATTAGCGCACTTGGGGCTAGATTGCAAGTGGAGTGCTAAATAAGTGGCTGGTTATTGCCACCGTGACCTTATGGTAGCAATTAGAGCTCCAAAAATGGACCAGAGATCCGATCTGTGGTTAATTTTCTAAAAAGTGCCCCAAATGCCCTCAAAAAAGATAACATTATAGTTTTTTTTATTAAAAAATAAATAAATCTAGTTCTTTTTTTTAATAAAAAAAACGGCACTAGGCAGTTTTGGGGCTTTAAATTTGGTGGGAGTGGGGTGATAGAAAAAACATCACTGAAAAGTGCCCTTACATTGCGGTCTATGTGAACTGTTACCTATAAATATCTATGTATATGCTTATACACATTTAAATTTAAAAATGCTTCCCATTGCTGCGCTACTTACCCCCTTCGCTGCACAAGGATCTAATCTGGTCTGTGACTGCATCAGAAGGAGTCTCACATACGAGCCTATGGAAGCGCGCTCTCGTGATTAACTTGTAATACCAGCGCACATTATCATGCACTGGTATTACAAAGCGGAGCGCTAATATCGCTTGCATGCAAGCGATATTTAGCTCTCCACTTGTAATCTGGCCCTTGATGTGTACAGCTAGCACCCAGTAGTGCTTTGCTGTTCTTGAACAGATTTTAACTATTTACCCCCCAACACATAGTTATATGCAAGCGAAAATGCAATAATAAAATGCTGTAAAACACTAGCATTCACTTTTTGTAATTTTATGACCCTCTTAGAAGAAATTCCTAAAACTAGTATTGAAAAATACTGAGAAGTTTTAATCTAAGATTCAAAGTACAGATTCTTATCAAAATTCTGTGATACTTTCTGCTTGTAAATGCTTCACTCTTTAGACTTCTTTAGCTCAATAACAATCTCGTTTGTTGTATATCAAGTTACTAACCCCTACTGATTTTGAAATCATTTACAAAATGTTCTGCTACATCACATTAAACAAAAAAGTGGTGATAAGATTGTGCAAGCCTGCTGAAAGGAATAATAAAACAAACAAAAATGAACAATATAATAAAATGATTGTAATAAAAAAAAGTTTTAGCCTATTAGATTTGGGCATTTATAAAATGATTAATAATTTGCAATGCATCACATACATTCTCTATTCATCTATTTTGGTTTAATTGCCTAGAACAGATATGAAATTAAATACATACTGTGAGCACCATGTGAAAAAGTAATTTATTTAATGTATATGCATTACATTTCAATTTGAAACCCCAGCTCTTTGCTGAATATTACAATCTAAGAGTAATATTCTTGTTTATGTTTTTAAGTTATATGATATCTGACAGAGTATGGATGTGTTTACATGGTGTTAACTGTTAAACACAAAGTTAAATCATGTCGTAGTCTAAAGTGATATTTGCTTCTCTTGCTTTCTAGATTTACATACTGCATGTATTAATACACACACACATATCTTCTATCTATCTATCTATCTATCTATCTATCTATCTATCTATTTATCTATCTATCTATCTATCTATCTTTTTCCTTAAATGGACAGTCTACACTAAAATTGTTTTTGTTTAAAAAGACAGATAATACCTTTACTAGCCATTCCCCAGCTTTGCACAAGCAACATTGATATATTAATATAATTTATAACATTTAAACCTCTAAATTTCTGCCTGTCTCTAAGCCTCTTATCACATGCCTTTTTATTTGCTTTTCACAACAGGAGACTGCTAGTTCATGTAAGCCATATAGATAACAATGTGTTCACGCCCGAGGGTTTTTTTAAGAGTCAGCACAACACAGTACTAAATGCAAGTCAATAGATAATAACTAAAAAGTCATGTGATCAGGGGGCTGTCAGAAGACGCTCAGATACAAGGTAATCACTGACGTAAAAAGTATATTAATATAACAGTGTTGGTTATGCAAAACTGGGGAATGGGTTATAAAGGGATTATCTATCTTTTAAAACAATAAAAATTATATTGTAGACTGTCCCTTTCCCAGGATTTACACTTTCATATATTAAGCTTTATATCATCCAACATAATGAAAAAAGTACACAATAATGGATTAAAATAATTACAAATGAAAAAACTAATTTGTAACAGTTTGGTGGTGAACAAAAATGTGATCGAACACTCTAAGGGGTCAATTTATTAATGTGTGAGCGGACATGATGCGATGTAGTGTATCATGTCTGCTGTCAGCAATTATCAATGCACCTGCTGCTAGCAGGGGGTGTCGATCACCCCGATCGTATTCGATCAGGTTGATTTCTGTCCGTCGCCTCAGAGCAGGTTATGGAGCAGCGGTCCGTACGGAGCTTGATAAATTGACATCTAATTATTGAAGGTTCCTTTTTCCCTGATTTCTTCCCCTCATCATTTTGTAAAAATATTAGTGTAAATAAGCAAGTGCTTTTTTAATATTTTACTAAGGGAGTTACTTATTCTTTTTTTCACATTGTGTCTTATGTGCATACTTGGTTATGTCACAGACACTCCCATGAAGCCTGGGACTACCACTCACTAGGCCACCAACGGATCCCCAGCCTATAGAATGGGGGATCACCGAAAACTTTGTTTTAACGGAAATCCCCTGCTTGACAAAAAGGTATCCTCATGCACCTGCAGGCTGCAATGTGCATGATGAACATAGTTCATCATGTGCTTCGAAGGGGTTAGGGACATGAAACCCACACTTTTTCTTTCATGATTTAGAAATAGCATGCAATTTTAAACAACTTTCCAATTTACTTCTGTTATCTAATTGTCTTCATTCTCTTAATATTCCGTGTTGAAAAGCAATCTAAATAGGCTCAGTAGCTGCTGATTGGTGCATTTCTATGTCTTCAACAAAGGATATCTAAAGAATGAAGCAAATTAGATAATAAAGGTTAATTGCAATATTGTTTAAAATTGTATTCTGCATATTTTTCATGAAAAAAAAATATTTTGGGTTTCATTTTCCTTTAATCCTTTTATCACATTGTGTCTTTCATGCCCAGGTTAAGATCAGGAGGTGTATGCTAAGGACAAACAGCCAGATACGTCACCTGAGTCTGCTGAATCACAGAAAAATATTCCCAGGACAACTGGTTTTATTGTCTTATTAAATGAACCACCTTCATATTTCTTAAAAGGTATCTCCTTCTGTACCACAATCTTTTTCATAATCTTCTTGTGGTCCATGTACAGCCAAAGTTTACATCAAAATCAAAATGAAAGTCTCCCCTGACCCACACGGCACCACAAGTTTCTCTACAGGCGACAATGTCACTTCCTATGGTGACTATGATGTATCGATACATGAATATTCCACCCCTAGAAGTAGTTGTACAACTTCCTTTGTTTATTCCTTTGTCCGGTTCCTTCCATTCTGCATGATCAATGAGAATTTAATGTTCTTACAAAAAATTAACAGCAACACAAAAATATATTTAATTATACATATACAAAATAAATTCTTATTATATATAGTTAACAAATGCAAATAGATATATACAAAATGCACAAAGAAAAGCTGAAGCCCTTAAAGTCATGATAAACCAAGAGAAAACTCGCAGCCCAACCCTTTCTATCCAGGGGCACCCATTTTTCTCCATTAGGGTGCATCTACTGCATGTGTCGTTATTCTATTTTTGAATGTATATATTTTACATAATATCAAGGCTTATGGATGGTACATATTAACATATTATTTATGGTCTAACCCAGTGTTTCTCGTCTCCAGTCCCCATATTCCCCTAACAGGTCAGATTTTCATGATATCTGAACTAGAGCACAGGTAAAATAATCTGGGGCCCCATCCGATTCACTCGGTTTTTGCGTGGGTTTGGTATCCAATATACAGCGCTGCATATAAATTTCCTATTCTATTAGGAAAAATCTGATTGGCTGATTTAATCAGCCAATCGGATTGAAGTTCAATCCGATTGGCTGATTGGATCAGCCAATAGAATTGACCTTGCATTCTATTGGCTGATCCAATTAGCCAATCGGATTGAACTTCAATCCGATTGGCTGATTAAATCAGCCAATCGGATTTTTCCTACCTTAGAATCCTATCAGCCAATCGGAATTCGAGGGACGCCATCTTGGATGACGTCATTTAAAGGAACCGTCATTCGTCGTTAGTTCGTCGGCCAGGAAGGATGCTCCGCGCTGGATGTCTTCAAGATGGAGCCACTCCTCGTCGGATGGATGAAGATAGAAGATGCCGCTTGGATGAAGACGTCTGCCGGTCCAGATGTCCTCTTCTGCCCGCATAGGATGAAGACCTCTACCGGTCTGGATGTCCTCTTCTGCCCCATCGGATGAAGACTTCTGGCCGGATCGGATGACCACTTGTGCCAGCTGGGTGAAGACGGCTCAAGGTAGGGTGATCTTCAATGGGGTAGTGTTAGTTTTTTTTAAGGGGGGATTGGGTGGGTTTTAGAGTAGGGGTGTGTGGGTGGTGTGTTGTAATGTTGGGGGGGTATTGTAATTTTTTTTTCAGGTAAAAGAGCCGATTACTTTGGGGCAATGCCCTGCAAAAGGCCCTTTTAAGGGCTATTTGTAATTTAGTATAGGGTAGGGCATTTTATTATTTTGGGGGGCTTTTTTATTTTATTAGAGGGCTTAGATTAGGTGTAATTAGTTTAAACTTCTTGTAATTTTTTTTATTTTCTGTAATTTAGTTTTTTTTTGTAATTTAGTTTATTTTAGTTAATTGTATTTAATTTTAGCTAATTGTAGTTAATTAATTTAATTTATTTAATGATAGTGTAGTGTTAGGTGTATTTGTAACAGGTTAGGATTCATTTTACAGGTAATTTTGTAATTATTTTAACTAGGTAGCTATTAAATAGTTATTAACTATTTAATAGCTATTGTACCAAGTTAACATAAATACAAAGTTGCCTGTAAAATAAAAATAAATCCTAAAATAGCTACAATGTAATTATTAATTATATTGTAGCTATCTTAGGGTTTATTTTATAGGTAAGTATTTAGTTTTAAATAGGAATACTTTAGTTAATAATAGTAATACTATTTAGATTTATTTAAATAATAATTAAGTTAGGGGGGTGTTAGGGTTAGACTTAGGTTTAGGGGTTAATCACTTTATTATAGTGGCGGCGACGTTGGCGGCGGCAGATTAGGGATTAATAGATTTAATAGGCTATGTGGGCTATGGCAGTTTAGGGGTTAATACTAGAATAGGTTTATTGCAGTGTGGGCTATGGCGGTTTTGGGGTTAATAATAGAATATGATTATTGTGGTGTTAGCTAATGCAGTTTAGGGGTTAATAATAGAATATGTTTATTGCGGTGTGGGCTATGGCGGTTTAGGGGTTAATACATTTATTATTAGGAGTGAGAGGGGGGATTGCGGATATAGGGGTATACGTGTCGGGCTTATTTTTGGGAGGCGTGTTAGACAGTTACGGGATATTTAAAAATTTAGTTAGTTTTTTTAGGCGCCGGCAGTTTCTAAAGTGCCATAAGTCACTGGCGACTCCAGAAATTTGTACTTACGCTTATTTCTGGACATCGCTAGTTTATCCGACTTATGGCACTTTAGGAACTGCCGGCGGGGTATATGTAATACCCCGATGTGCAAGATGAAATTACGGGCGGCGCGGGTTCCCTTGCTTGCGCCGAAAACTACACTGTATATCGGATAGCGCCCCAGATCAATAACTGTAATTACTAACCTGCTCTCACCCATCAAATGATTATTTCACCAGAACTCAAATATCATGAAAATCTGTCCTGTTAGGGGTCCCGAGGACTGGAGTTGAGAGATACTGGTATAACAGATGACAGTTATGATTACCTCTTAGCAAATATCTGCTGATGATGAATAGAACAAATGCTTTTTGAAAGCAGGTAAAATGTATTTCTGTTTTGACAATCTTATGCTTAATACTTTCTAAGAAACTGACCAAAGTAAGTTGCTAACCTATGATGTTGTACCTTAAAGGGACAGCTTTCTCCAGAATTTGTATAGCTATACCTTTACTTAAATAATCCCTTTATTACCATTCGCTAGTTTTGCATCACCAACACAGTTATATTAATATACATTTTACCTATGTGATTACCTTGTATCTAAGCCTCTGCAGACTGTCCCCTTATTTCAGTTCTTTTGAAGGACTTTTTAACCAATCATTGCTGACTCATAAATAAGTTCATGGGAGTGTGCACAATGTTACCTATTTGACACAAATGAACTAGCACAGCCTGGCACTGAAAAAAATGTCAAAATGCACTGAGATAAGAGGTGGCCTTCAAGAGCTTAGAAATTAGCATAAGAGCCTACCTAGGTTTAGCTTTTAACAAACAATACCAAGAGAACTAAGCAAATCTGAAGATAAAAGTAAATTGGAAAGTTGTTTAAAATTGTATGCTCTATCCGAATCATGAAAGTTTAATTTTGACTAGACCGTCCCTTTAACAACCACATATGTGTATACAAGAATATTAGAATGAATATTAGAGGACTCCTCACCTTCATGGGGTTTAAAGGGACATGCAACCTTAAATTTTTCTTTAATTATTCAGATGGAGAATACAATTTAGTGCTGCCATCTAGTGCTCTTGCTAATGTATAACATTGTTGTAAAACGGCTGCCATAAAGTGCTGAAGACACGTGCACACTCCTAAGCTTAAATCCCTGCTTTTCAACAAAGGAAGAAAATTTGATAAAAGAAGTCCATTGGAAAGTTGTTTAAAATTGTATGACCTGTCTGAATCATGAACGAATAACTTTGGGATATAAAAAATATTTTTGATAAAACATACTGGAAGAACTAAATAATGTATATGTTTTTTATTTACCATGCTTCAATATTAATAAGTTAAAGAAAATGTTATGCCTGTAATAGTCACTTACATAGGAAAACCTCTTAAATTAAAGGGACACTAAAGACAAAATTAGACTTTCCTGATTCAGATAGAGCGTGCAACTAAAGAAAGAAATTACTTCCATTATCAAAATGTAAACAATCTGTTCTTACATTCTGAGGCCCCTATGCACACTGAACATGCTCTATTTCACTGTATGTATGTATATATATATATATATATATATATATATAGAGAGAGAGAGAGAGAGAGAGCGTATATATACACACACACACTGTATATGTGTTTTGTGATTGGACAATTGCTGTCACATGATACAAGGAGCGGGAAAAGGGAAGCGACTGAAATTTGTCAGAAATCTGAAAATCACAAAGAGTGGTATTGCATTGTCTTTTTTATTGTGTATTTGCTTGTTATGCAATTCTACTGCATTTAATGGTCCTTTAAATTACTTCTGCTAATAACTTTATTGGAGAATCTGGATGTTCGACGGGAGGGCTTTGGATGAGAACATTCTTCTTCCTTTCTTTTTCTTCTACCCCACTAATCTTTATTTTTCTTCATATTTCTAAGGTGTCATCTCCATGTAATCAATATTAGAAATGAATTAGTTACCCTCCTGTATGTGTTTGTAAAATGTTGTCCTGTCTCTTACAAGTTTTATATCATTGTTTTATTTAAATGAATCGTACCCATGGACAGTGCGGCAGAATATGTTGGGGCTTCATAAATAAACTATAATAAATAATAATAATAACAGTTCCCCTGGGCATCCTGTGCCTTCTGAGAAACCTGTGTACCATACCAGTGACAGCCTTCTTCAGATCAGCTGTGCCTGCTGTACATAAAAGTCATTCTGTGTTACTATTACCTTTTACTGCTCTAATCAAGCACTAGTGTATTACTATTATTATCTACTTTGTTTTTGCTAAAGACTTTAGTGATTTGCATCAAGTCGTTTCTGTAATCTCAAACTGCACTACCTCCTATTCTTTTATATGCAATCAGTAAAGCTATCAAGAAAGACTTTCATTTGTTCTGTGTATCTGTTCCTGCATTCTAAGTTCCATATATACCCTCAATCCCTAACATCACTGAAGTTCTTTGCTGTCATCTTTTTTTGCAACTGGTCTTTGTTCTTGCTTTACCAACTTGTTTGTTTGTTTGTTTGTTTTTCCAGGACCCTCAAAGGAATGGAAAGAGATTAAAACCAGGTATATATATATACACTTCACCCTACAACTCTTCATCTACAGTAGAAACCACATTCACAGTTATTAACTTCAAGTTAGGATGTGCATTTATCAGTTCATCATCCCACTTGCCCCTTTACTTAAACTTATGTTTCTTGCCCTATATGATTATATATTGTTTTGGCCTGATGCCCTATTTTACATCTCAATTGTGATACATTTTTTACTTATTTAATTGGTCTGACTCCCCCATCATAGATTCTTGGTTAGATCATTTCTGATGACACCTGAAAAATAACAATCTACAATATGTGTTATTAGGGAAAGCTGGAAGGAAGGTAGAGAACCCTTCTGCCTTCATTGTTTTTCTTCCTGCAAGATAAGACTTCAGATAGTTTACTTGGAACGTTTCTTGTATGTTGCCTCCGAAAAGTAACGACAATGGAGGTATCTGTTATTTTGTTTTTATAAAGAGAATGCATTAATTAACTATGCATTCTAAATATTGGTATATTTAAAATTTAAAAATATCCATTAAACTTAAAACTAAATGTACACATCACGTAATAGAAAATGCACTGCAAGCAAACATGCTTAAAACAAAAAATGAATTATTCAAGTTAAGCACTTCAGCTTTATCAGCTGTTTCTTTAGAAACTCAATTTCGTCTCTCATTCTACTGTTTTGTTGCTTGAGTTCCCAATAACTTAAGTTAGCCTTATTGCTTCTCTCATCTGTCCTCAACCTCCAATTGTTATACTTATGTTCTCTTCTGTTTATATCACCATTTATATTCCTGTCTACCCAGTTTCCTGTATTTGATCCTCTACATCTCTGATATCCCCAAACATTTCTCCTGTTCCCCATCTCTGATTCTTGTCTGTGATTTTTCAGATTGTTCTCTATTGCCTGTCTCACCATTGAAATTGCCTTATGGGTAGATTAAAAGGTAAGTATTTTCCCAACACGAGGGAAATGTAAATTTTGATGAATTAATGTGCCCCTGTTTTTAATTGGATTTCTAAAAACCGGGCACTTTATCATCAAAATTTCCATTTACTTAAAGTGAAATAAATACTATAAAGGGTTTATTTCCAAAGAATTTGTTAGGAACATATATATATAATAGATAATAGATGAGTAAGGTGCACTGTCACACAGTCTTTAAATGCCAGGGTGCTGAATAAGGATTCAATACAGCAGACAAGAGACAGCACTCGCTGGACTTAAGAGACAGCACTCGCTGGACTTAAGAGACAGCACTCGCTGGACTTAAGGAAGGCAAACAATGTTGTTTATTCAGTGATGTTTCGGGAAATGCTCCCCTTCATCAGACTAGTGTAACACTTAAACATTTAAAACCCACCAGTGACCCTCCCCCCTGTGGAAAAAAATGCCAAACCAGTTGCCAGGGCAACAAGCCCCAAACAACAATTAATAATGCAACAGTGTATTAGACATAAATACATCAATACATCCAAAGTGACTAATAATGACATAAACAGTGTAACAACATCCTATACTAATAAAACAATAATGCAGGAGCAGTGTACATATATGCAATGTATTATCCGGACACAGCCTAAGTGTTGCCATAATATTATGGGATGAGACTTTAAACATATGCATACACCAATAAGATCAAAGAGCAGAAGCGCCGCAAGACAGAAGTTAATCAGATACTACAAATGCTGTGCGCATGGCAGCCAGGGGAGTAAGCAACCGTAAGTTCAGAGATCCGCTGCGTAAATAACCTGAGACGGACAAGCTCCATATATTCCAAAGCCCATATACAAAACATGTAAACTGCCACGTATCTATCAGAAACATACCGTATAAAGGCGTACAGTGCAGAAGGCAGCCAGAGGGATCGCAGGAGTATTCACAACTAGTGCAAGACGATGTGCAGCGTAACATTGTGCGGGCCAATAGAAGGAGTGTGATCTGATAGGCTAAGTGCGGCCGGCCTCTGTGTGTGTAGTGGAACAATACAACTCAAAAGCAAAAAACGTCCACCAGACCGTTAAAACTAAAAATACTATACTAGGGTGTAAAAGGGATAATACGAAAACATACAGCTCAAGACAGTCATACCGCAATTAGAGGAAATAAAACTATAGGTATAAGCACAAACATATCAATGTAACACGTACATCCTGATAGGTGGAGGCAGACCAACCACCATGCTATACACCAATAGCTAATTACTGAACCGAAATGAAGGCAATACCAATGGGAGATCCACAAACAACTAAATGTGTCTGGGCTAATCCTATACAAATATGGGAACACACACAATATGCTAGAGAGAGAAACTCCCTAGGTGCTTGGTGCTGCACGTACTACACCGCAGGAGCCATGGAACACATTGTGATGACACAAGTCACAGCTACCATTCCCGACGACATTGAAGGAGCTGAAACATTGTCTCTTAGTGAAAACAATGCCACACGAATCTTCTTTGACACAGTAATCCCGGATAATCCAGCTGAAAGTGCATTGACTGTTTTTCACTAGATATTAAAATTGAAAAAGAGGGAGGTAGACATGAAACTACATGGCATCTGCCTCTCTGAATATCACAGAAAGAAGTTGATCCCCACAGGGTTCCGTATCAACAATTTGCCTACCATAGGTAGGTTGAACCCGGAGTTTTGTAAGTGCTGGTGCGCAGTACTTAATAAATGTTCTCTTGATCTCATTCCATTGGTGGTCGAAGAGGTAAGGAGTTTACTACAGAAATCTAAAACTGAGATTGCAACTATAGAAGAGACTAAGGGCAACATCCTGACACATGATAACACTGAGAATTGGACTGAGAAAATCAGTACACAATTAAGGGAATATAACAACGCCCTGGTAGCCTTTAAGAACAAAAAGCTTGGCTATGTAACTAGTGACTATAAGGAGAAAAAAGTGTACATATGGACCCTTGGACCTGAGGAGAGGGCATACTTTCAACCCAGATGCCAACGTAGACAGCATGTATACACTCATCGTCAACTCAACACTGTTGACACAAGCTCTGGATCTGATACAGAGGGGGTTGAGAACCAAAGACATGAGCATGAGACCAGTAATACAGCCTAGCCTTTTTTAGGGATTACTACCCATCAGCTACAAGAGGGAGAGGTGAAGACAGCACACCCGGAGGGAGGGCGTATGGAAGAAGACCCCCATTTTAACAAATACGGAGGAGAATGTGATAGTAAATCTCAGTAAACATATTTTGAGCGAGCATGAATGACTAGTCTTGAATAAGGAATTATCTTTCGTCCCCACCACTGCTTGCAACAAATTCATGACGTATATCGATACTGTGAGATTCCAGAGACAATTGAAACGTGACTATTTTTTCCAAGGGAAGAAACTTCAAGAGTCGAAGCATATCTTCATAAAACCAGCACCTTTGATCCTCCCACAACCAACCCAATATCCGCACATACACCAGCATCATCCAACAAAGAGTGAGTGAAAACATTACCCCCGTCACAGGAACAATATGACCTCCCCTGATTGGGCAGCCATACACTCACTTACAGATGTTACGCCCGGTGGACAAAGGTTGTCATACAGGAATATTTGGCATACAAGAGCAAAATTGATAATCAGCTTGCTGACACAACTAACTACAGAGCCCTTCCCTGTGATCCCACCATCACATACAAACTACGGATTGATGGTGTGATTGAACACGATGCACAATTGAATTGGATTGACTCCACACTGAGAGACTGGCTTATCACACAATACCCTATCTGGCCAAAAATATATACCTTGCCCAAGATCCACAAGCAGCTCAACTCCCCTCCTGGGAGTATGATAGTTTCAGCCCGGTTGTCGATTCTCCAACCACTGGCAACCTATATAGACTCCATACTACAATCACTTGTTTTGAATATGTGGTCCTATTAATGCGACTCTTTGACTCTTACCACTATTTTGGCACAAATCAATGATGTACGCCATGATAATGTGCTGGCTTTTATCTGCAGCTAATGGGCACAGCAATTGGCTCTAATATGGCTCCTGCTTTTGCAAATTTAGTTATGGAGCACATCGAAGAGAACATATTCAAGGTGTATGAACACTAACAGGTGATGTTTTATAAACGGTACATTGATGACATCACAGTCATGTGGCGTGGCACTTAGGAATCACTCCATGAATGGACCAAAGCACTCAATGACATTGATGTTTCTGTCAAATTAAAGGTGGTTTCCAGTTACCAACAGGGTGGATTTCCTAGACCTGAGGATATTCAAGGATGACTCTAGTCTGGGTGCTACTCTATTTAAGAAAGAGACAGACCGTAACTCATGGATACATGCTTCTAGCTGCTACCCAAGGTCCCTGTTTAGATCAATACCGAGGGTACAGATGTTGCGATTGGTGAGTAAAAGCACCTCTGAGGTACGTTGTAAGCACCAGCTAGAGGAGATGGAAACTAGGTTTGCCAACAGAGGGTACAACAGAGAAATAATAAAGAAAGCAAGGTTGGCAGTGGACGATAATTTGGCCACCAGCCCAACGACATTTAAGAGAACGAATTTAATCACCACATATAGTCCCAGTACGAGAACCCTAGAAACTACCTTAAAGGATCAGTGGGACATAGTGAAGTCTGATGAAACTCTTCCCTACAAGGATTATGGGCCTCCAAGAATTGGCTACAAGCTAGGAAGGAACTTAAGAGACATCCTTATGAGAACTGACCCACTAAGGAGTTACAATAAGGTAATGAAAAAAGGGGTTCTTTTAAATGCCCCAGTTGTGTAACATTTCATGCCATGCTCCAGGGTAGTCAGTTTAGACATCCCCACACAAATGAAAGGTTCCAAATTAAACACTACCTCATGTGTACAACCAAATATGTTATATACATGCCGAACTGTACGTGTGACCTTTTTTATATTGAAAATACCTCTGATGACATTAAGAAATTGATGGCTTATCATAGATGTGCCATTCGGACTGCCATTGACAAAGGCAAGAGCGATCAACCTGTCACTAGACATTTTATGGAGAGGGGTCACACTGTTACTGACCTTAGGTTCATGCTTATAGACCATGTCCCTCCTCTGCCGAGAGGAAGTGACAGAGACAAACTACTATTGAAGAATTAGGCTGAATGGATTTACAAATTGGGCACTATTCATCCCAGGGGCCTCAATATGGGCATTGATTGGCACTGTTTTCTTTAAATAGTCTTTGACTTTGTATTTAGGTTGTCATCACTTTATTACCATCTGAGAATGCACTGATATATCCCACAGTGTTCACATGTCTTTTTCTATGTATAGATGTATTTTACTAAGTGTATGGTTTGCTCATACATATCTGTGTTAATATGTCAGTGATTGCACTGTCTGCCTATTTTTTTGTGCACTGTGACATTGGAGGTGTAGTAATACCTAGTACTAGGCACCCATGGTCCGCTTATCATCTTTTTTTTTCTTCCTTATACCGCATTACTACACACGCATAGTTGCCTTTGCTTCTCAATATGGCTATTGCTCTATTCGTACGGGTGTGACTGGTATAACTACCCAGGGACTTTCTCTCCCTAGCATATTGTGATTTGCCTTATAATTTGTGATATAGCTCTTGTTGTGTTCCCATATTTGTATAGGATTAGCCCAGACACATTTAGTTGTTTGTGGATCTCCCATTGGTATTGCCTACATTTCGGTTCAGTAATTAGCTATTGGTGTATAGCATGGAGGTTGGTCTGCCTCCACCTATCAGGATGTACGTGTTAGACATTGGATTATCGAATAGTAGCTTTGATATGCTTGTGCTTATACGTATAGTTTTATTTCCCCTAATTGCGGTATGACTGTCTTGAGCTGTACATTTGCGTCTTATCCCTTTTACTCCCTAGTATAGTATTTTTAGTTTTAACGGTCTGGTGGCTGTTTTTCGCTTTTGAGTTGTCTTGTTCCACTACACACATAGAGGCCGGCCGCACTTAGCCTATCATATCACATGCCTACTATTTGCCCACACAATGTTACGCTACACATCGTCTTGCACTAGTTGTGAATACTCCTGTGATGCCTCTGGTTGCCTTCTGCACTGTACGTATTTATATGGTATGTCTCTGATAGATACGTGTCAGTTTACATGTTTTGTATACAGGCTTTGGAATATACGGAGCTTGTCCGTCTCAGGTTATTTACGGAGCTGATCTCTGAGCTTACGGTTGTCTACTCCCCTGACTTAACCTTTATTTGGTGCCTTTTCTGCTGTTTGATCGGTTCCTTATTTTGTTCCAGCTTGACCTGAAAATTCAACTTTAGGCGTGACAAGCTTCTCCTTTCAACCATCAACAGGATAAATTTGTTTCTTCGTATTGCTTTTAATGGATTTTTATTTGTTACTTGGTTTTTTAGCATTTGTGATATAGTCAATGTTGCAAATTGTTTACTACACTGTTAGCTGCGTCTGATCAACGCAATTGCTACCTTGTATATCTTTTGCATATCTGTATTGTCATTCATTTTATAGATATACTTTTTATATTGTTATTAAATTTATGCAGATTCTACACAATAAATATTTTTTAATTTTTGTGCCACGTTCACCTTATTTGTCATATTCACTTTACTTGCTGCATCACATTTATTAAATTTTTTGGTTGCACTACATTTACATTTATTAGATATTTCACATTCACATCACAATCACTATTTTAAGCTTTCACTAGCACCTATGAACCCAGAATTTTTTGGTTTCTTTTTGTGACCAAATTTTTCTAACCTGTTCACTAATCCCCTGACTGCCATGCGCACAGCATTTGTAGTATCTGATTAACTTCTGTTTACGGCGCTTCTACTCTTTGATCTTATAGGTGTATGCATCTGTTTAAAGTCTCATCCCATAATATTACGGCAACACTTAGGCTGTGTCCTGATAATACATTGCATATATGTAACCTATTCATTGACAGGTGGAGTGTATTGTGTTGTGTATTATTTAAAACATTAGAAATAGAAAGGGCACAGCATAGGTACTGCAATAGCCAGTGTGCACGTTCCCAGGTTCTGCCAAAACCTTAAATCCAACGACAATCCAAAAGGAGGAACAGCACCACAGTTATAATGCTAATAAAGTTATTTTATTGGGACATCAAATAAACACACCACGATGTTTCTGTCCTAATAGACCTTAATCATGTGACATAAAACATGGCCTAACACCACACCTATATACCCATTGGGGGAGGAGACTTATACCTGTTACAGGTGTATATCTAATATATGTTAACTAATCAGATATAAACATAAAAATGCTCACTGATCCATCTAGTGGTGAAGAAAGGCCATCACTTCCAATGATTAGTGACCTAGAAAGATGCAAGTACAAAAAAATTAAAAACATAAATATATAGGTAATTAGCCCTATACAATTAAACACTAACTCTTGATATGTACAGTGATCAACTCTTGCGGGAATATCTACAAAGATTTCAAAGTTATATTTAGATTTTAATAGATAAATGTAAATTTACAGAGTAACTCCCCAGTCAATTTCTTTATTCATCCCTGTTGGAATAAGAGACTGTAAAGTGTAGATCCAATATGTTTCCCTACACTTTAACATTCTCTGTCTATCTCCACCCCTTCTTGGTTTTTTAATTTGTTCAATAACTTGGTACCTAAGTTGGGATATGCTATGGCCAGCTCGTAAGAAGTGATTAGAGACAGGGGCATCTTTATTGCCGCAACGTATGTTAGATTTGTGTTCATTGATCCTGTCTCTAATCCTTCTTGTTGACTCTCCAATATAAATTTTTGCACATGGGCACTTTATAAGGTACACAATATATTCAGAATTACATGTGAAATAACCTGGAATCCTATATTTCCTCCCATTCAGTGGGTGAACAAAATGATCCCCTTTTATGATGTTGCCACAATTGCAACAACCCAGACAGGGGAAACAACCCACCTTAGGGGTAGATAAAAATGTTTGAATGCCTTTTTTTCTTGGATCCAACATCAGCTTTAACCAAGACATCCTTAATATTCTTACCTCGCCTATAGGCTGCCATAGGGGCCTCCTGGAATTCCACAATATTGGGGTTTAATTCTTTTAATATAGACCAGTGTCTCCTGATGATCTTATTGATTTTGTTACTTAGAGGATTAAACTGAGAAACAAAAATCATTTGCTTAGTTTTGTCTTTATCCTTCTTCCTCTTATCTCTATATTCTCCCTTTAAAATAGAGGTTCTAGGAAGATTCCCAATTTCTCTGATTTGTTCTTCCACTAATTGCTTAGGATAACCTCTCTGTAAAAAGAGATTACCCATTTCATCCAATCTAGTCTGTGCTAATCCCTCATCAGACACAATTTTCTTGACTCAAAGGAGTTGACTTTTAGGAAGGCTGTTGATCAAGGGGGGATAGTGAGCACTCTCATATTTTAACAGACTGTTTCTGTCACTATCCTTCCTCTAAAGATCAACCAGTAATTTTCCATCCTTTTTATAGACAGTTGTGTCCAAAAAGTCAATTGACTCCTCGCTGCTTACTAACTTCAATTTTATGTGTCTTGTAGAGATATTTAAGTCAGCCACAAAACTAATCAGGGAGTCCAAGTCGCCCCCCCATATGCCAAAGATGTTGTCTATGTATCTAAACCAGCATATCCCGTGTTGGATAAATGCTTTATTGGTATATACAAATCTCTCTTCATAGACGTTCATAAAAACATTGGCATATGTGGGGTCGACATTGGACCCCATAGCTGTACCCTGGCATTGTATGTAAAAAGAATCTTGAAACAGAAAGAAGTTATTATAAAGTACCATCTGTAATAGTTCTATGAGGAATTCCCCCTGAGAAATAGTAAATCTATTACTTGTATAGATAGCTTGTCTCATGGCCCCTAATCCACTTTCATGTGTAATAGACGTGTATAGGGATGTCACGTCTAAAGAAAAGATAATGGTTTTGTCACAAGGAAAATCTAGGGATTCTAATTTTTCTATGAAATCCCCTGTATCCTTAATGTAAGACATTGATTCAGTTGTAAAGGGTCTTAGAATTCTATCTAGATATTTGGATACATTAGTCAATATTGAGTTAGTGCTTGCCACAATGGGACGTCCAGGGGGGGTCTGTCTGTTCTTGTGAATCTTGGGCAGTGTGTAAAGGACTGGTATAGAGAATGTCTCTGGAACCAGAAATTTTTGCTCTTTTAGAGTTATCAGTCCATTACACACTGCCCTATTAATACAATTCACTAAATCCCTCATGATCATATTTGATGGATTATAATTAAGTAATTTATATACCTCTTCATCTTGAAGTTGTTGTTCTATTTCTCATATATAATATGACCTATCCATCACAACTGTAGCCCTGCCCTTATCCGCTGGCTTGCAAATAATAGCTTTGTTAGATTTCAAACTCGATAAAGCTAGCCTTTCTTCTCTAGAAAAATTCATTTGAGTATCTCTATTACATACAGGATTTTTGTTATAGTTGCACTTTAACAAGTCAATATCCTTAAGTACTAATTGTATGAAAGTTTCAATACTATTGTTATATATATTTGGCACAAAAGAGCTCTTATTTCTCAGGTCTAATAAATTTAACAATAGATTAATATTAGCTGATGGTATATTTCCCTCTCCCCTCTGACTAGCTGCAATATTATCTTGGTTAGAAAAAAACGCTTTTAATTTTAAATTTCTGAAAAATGCATGCAAGTCACTTTGTAGGGAAAAAAAGTCACATTTTGTTATAGGGCAAAAAGATAGCCCTTTCTGTAATACCTCTCTCTCACAGTCTGTTAGTTCGTAACTTGAGATGTTAACCGTTAGCTCCGGCTGTTCTTGCTTCTCGTAATCCGTTTTGGCTTCTGGACTTTCGGACCGGTATCCGTTCTGTTTGCGGCGATGTTTTCTGCCGCCTCTCCTCCGCTTCCTCCTGAGTCGCCCAATGATGATGACAGGCTTGCGTTCCCTTCACGTACACGGCGCTGTCTACGCCATCTGTTTGCGCCCAGCTTGTTTCCGTTGCCATGGGGATCCTGGGTCCAGCGGTAAACATTTCCATTCCGGTAATCTTGTTCATCTCGTTGAAAACTTTTGTCTTTTCCTATTTTCAATCGTTGTCTTCAATTCTGAAATAGATGTTTTCACCGATGCCAACAATTTCTCCAAATCCTCTGCCGATAGTGACAGCTTCAGGGTCTCCTCTAAACGTGTCAGCTCCTCCTTTTGGGCCTCCACATCACGTTGCAGGTACTCTACTGTTAGAACTAGTAGATCAAATGAGCACTTGTTAAGTATATAGGTAAACTTCTCACAGTAATCTTTATTTTCACGCATGAGAGTGGGTCTCACATTCATGCGTAAGCCTCTGGGTATGCGACGTACCCGATGATACTCAGCCAGGGTAGTAGAATGTAATTCATAGGCTAGATTCTTTTTAGCCAATTTTTCATATTCTTTGGTAGCAAGGTGGAGTTTGTAGGAAAGTCCTTGAACCACGTACAAGAGTAGTGATACGTGCAGCTTCAACATCACTATAAGTAAGAGTTCTAGGTTCAGTCCCATTATCTTTCATTTTTACCAATGGTATAAGATTTCCAAGCAGACCATAAAATGCAGGTAGCCCCAGGCAGTCACAATCCACAATAGAAATAGAAAGGGCACAGCATAGGTACTGCAATAGCCAGTGTGCACGTTCTCAGGTTCTGCCAAAACCTTAAATCCAACGACAATCCAAAAGGAGGAACAGCACCACAGTTATAATGCTAATAAAGTTATTTTATTGGGACATCAAATAAACACACCACGACGTTTCGGTCCTAATAGACCTTAATCATGTGACATAAAACATGGCCTAACACCACACCTATATACCCATTGGGGGAGGAGACTTATACCTGTTACAGGTGTATATCTAATATATGTTAACTAATCAGATATAAACATAAAAATGCTCACTGCTCCATCTAGTGGTGAAGAAAGGCCATCACTTCCAATGATTAGTGACCTAGAAAGATGCAAGTACAAAAAAATTTAAAAACATAAATATATAGGTAATTAGCCCTATACAATTAAACACTAACTCTTGATATGTACAGTGATTAACTCTTGCGGGAATATCTACAAAGATTTCAAAGTTATATTTAGATTTTAACAGATAAATTTAAATTTACAGAGTAACTCCCCAGTCAATTTCTTTATTCATCCCTGTTGGAATAAGAGACTGTAAAGTGTAGATCCAATATGTTTCCCTACACTTTAACATTCTCTGTCTATCTCCACCCCTTCTTGGTTTTTTTAATTTGTTCAATAACTTGGTTTATTTGATGTCCCAATAAAATAACTTTATTAGCATTATAACTGTGGTGCTGTTCCTCCTTTTGGATTGTCGTTGTATTATTTAACCCCTTAATGACCAAGGACGTGCAGGGTACGTCCTCAGAAAAAAGGCAGTTAACGCCTGAGGACGTACCCTGCACGTCCTCAGTGTGGAAAGCAGCTGGAAGCGATCCTGCTCGCTTCCAGCTGCTTTCCGGTTATTGCAGTGATGCCTCGATATGGAGGCATCCTGCAATAACCTTTTACGGCCATCCGATGCAGAGAGAGCCACTCTGTGGCCCTCTCTGCACCGGACATCGATGGCCGGTATCGTTGGTGGGTGGGAGCCGGTGTGGGAGGTGGGTGGCGGCCATCGATGGCCCTGGTCATGTGGAGGGGGGGCGGGATCATGGGCGGGGAAGTCCGGGGGAACGCGCGGGCGTGCGCACGTGCACGAAGGGGCGGGGGCAGGCGCGTGCACGGGGAGCGGGTGGGAACCGCTACACTACAGAAAAGATGTGTCCCAAAACAAAATAAAAGTGGGACATTTAATGTAAAAAGAAAACCCCCTTAGGTGTCATTTAGGTGGTGGGGGTTGGTACGTGGGGGGGAAGAGCTACACTACAGAAAAAATTAAAAGAAAATTAAAAAATAAACATTTGATTGTGCAAACTGGGTACTGGCAGACAGCTGCCAGTACCCAAGATGGCCCCCAATAAGGCTGAGGGGGAGGCTTAGAGAGCTGTTTTGGGGGGGATCAGGGAGGTTGGAGGTTAAGGGGGGATCCTAAACACAGCATATGTAAATATGCTTTTTTTTTTCTTTACAAAAAAACCCAAAAAACTTTTATTTTAGTACTGGCAGACTTTCTGCCAGTACTTAAGATGGCGGGACAATTGTGGGGTGGGGGAGGGAAGGGAGCTGTTTGGGAGGGATCAGGGGGTGGGATGTGTCAGGTGGGAGGCTGATCTCTACACTAAAGCTAAAATTAACCCTGCAAGCTCCCTACAAACGACCTAATTAACCCCTTCACTGCTAGCCATAATACACGTGTGATGCGCAGCAGCATTTAGCGACTTTCTAATTACCAAAAAGCAACGCCAAAGTCATATATGTCTGCTATTTCTGAACAAAGGGCATCCCAGAGAAGCATTTACAACCATTTGTGCCATAATTGCATAAGCTCATAATTTCAGTGAGAAACCTAAAATTGTGAAAAAATTAACGTTTTTTTTTTAATTTGATCGCATTTGGCGGTGAAATGGTGGCATGAAATATACCAAAATGGGCCTAGATCAATACTTGAGGTTGTCTACTACACTACACTAAAGCTAAAATTAACCCTAGAAGCTCCCTACATGCTCCCTAATTAACCCCTTCACTGCTGGGCATAATACACGTATTGTGCGCAGTGGCATTTAGTAGCCTTCTAATTACCAAAAAGCAAAGCCAAAGCCATATATGTCTGCTATTTCTGAACAAAGGGGATCCCAGAGAATCATTTACAACCATTTATGCTATAATTGCATAAGTTGTTTGTAAATAATTTCAGTGAGAAACCAAAAGTTTGTGAAAAAATTTGTGAAAAAGTGAACAATTTTTTTTATTTGATCGCATTTGGTGGTGAAATGGTGGCATGAAATATACCAAAATGGGCCTATATCAATACTTTGGGATGTCTTCGAAAAAAAAATATATACATGTCAATGGATATTCAGGGATTCCTGAAAGATATTAGTGTTCCAATGTAACTAGCGTTAATTTTGAAAAAAAGTGGTTTGGAAATAGCAAAGGGCTACTTGTATTTATGGCCCTATAACTTGCAAAAAAAGCAAAGAACATGTAAACATTGGGTATTTCTAAACTCAGGACAAAATTTAGAAACTATTTAGCATGGGTGTTTTTTGGTGGTTGTAGATGTGTAACAGATTTTGGGGGTCAAAGTTAGAAAAAGTGTGTTTTTTTCCATTTTTTCCTCATATTTTATAATGTTTTTTTATAGTAAATTATAAGATATGATGAAAATAATGGTATCTTTTGAAATTCCATTTAATGGCGAGAAAAACGGTATATAATATGTGTGGGTACAGTAAATGAGTAAGAGGAAAATACAGCTAAACACAAACAACGCAAAAATGTAAAAATAGCCTTGGTCCCAAACGGACAGAAAATGGAAAAGTGCTGCGGTCATTAAGGGGTTAAAACATAACATTTATTTCCATCATTTTTAAAAATTAATAGTGTGTTGTGGACTATGCCACCGATTAAGCTAAAGTTTGTTCCAAGTATATTAAAAAGAAATTAAAATTGTATAGAAAAAAAGCACTGCAACTCTCCACATAGGAGTATTCTCCCAAGAACAATTACTGGTACCGGTAACTATAATCTGAGTATACTGGTAACTTGAACTTATCTATATTCTAATATAATATATTATGGGAGTAGATGCAATCAAAATGATGTTAGAATAGTCAGCGTGATGGCTTCTTACAAAGGTAGACAACTCACTGTATTAATGAATCGTTATCTATGAGCCACCACATTGTATTACGATATAACTATCTTGTTCCCACAAAGTATTATATCCTTGCCCAAATTTGGGCCAACACAAACTGTAAGTAACCAGCTATTTAACAATTATATTATACCAGAGAGGAGAGAAGAAGTGCGAGCGCCTGACGCGCGTTTCGCATCTGCTTTGTCGAAGGCTAACCCGATTATCCACCAGGGTTTCCTTAAGAGGGCCCATCGGCCAATCACGAATCACTAACTATGACGTTGATTGCTCACTGTCCAATCGCATACAGTCTTCAGCGATTGGACGAGCAGAGGGTATGTGTCTTTCAGCCAGTTACCATGCATAATAGTAGTGACGTAGGTGTGACACGCCCACCTGTCACCCAACTTGTCGCTCCTCAAATAATAACATATAGCTGAAGGGCAACACAAAGAGGGAGATTTTGAAACCTATTTTAATCGTTCATTTCTACAGCACATAAAGTACCTACTATTGCATTAGATCCAACATATCATAACATTTGAGCACAGAACTGAAAATAAATACATAGATTGGTGTATATCAGGATTCTTTCTCAATATTATATTATTAATCATATCTAGACTCACGCTATTATTTATGAGTATATTATTTCAGTATGGACACGTATTGGATACGATTATCTGTAGTGTGAAGATGGTATTATATAATATTATGATATGCAGTTAAGGTAGTTTTTATCCCCTAAAAGAGAAATTATTACGGACTGACACTATATTTTTTGCTATTTTATTTTTCACAAACTACAATTTGTATATTCAGTACTTGCTGTTTCTATACAGAGTTTATCCATTATCCCCAATATATGAGCCATCACTATAGATGGACTAATCTTATATCCATCAATTGCAAGATATTATTATTGTTATGGGTGTCAATGCAAGTTCATGTTATTGCTCCTCCAGGTTCATATATGAACAACTAATAGTAATGATGATCAGATATCATTCATCCGGAAGGGGAAAATATATTTTCTTAACGTTCCATTGTTAGATATAACAGAAGAGTGAACTATAAATCAAAAACTTATGGGAAATTAAGTGTATAGCCATTTCAAAGGAAACTTTTTTTCTTGTTTAAATTCTGTAACCATCTTGAACAGGTATCCCTTAGCAAGAATATATTATATGTCAGATTTTTATCTTATTGTATGGATTTACCGTTTATGTTATCGTTGTTTTACTCCAGGAATGCACTATATGTCAACATTTCATTAAGGCCTGTTGGGCTCATACTTTGAAGTCGAAAAATCCATTTAGTCTCTGCTTTTAAGAGGGCATTCTCCATGTTTCCTCCTCTTATTCCAAGTGATACTTTCTGTAAAATCCAGCCCCTTAATTCTGGCTTACAATCATGTTTCTCTAGGAAATGTCGTGCCACAGTAGTCAATTTTTTGTTATTCTCGAGATCATTGTTGGCATTTTTAATGCTACAGATATGTTCACCCAGACGTCTCCTAAATTCACGTGTCGACATTCCCACTTATCTTTTATTGCAATCACATTCTATGCAATAGATGATATTTTTACTCTTACAATTAAAGAAATCATTCATATAGATGGTTCCAGAAGGGAATACATTTATCTGTTTTACATTCAGCATATATGGACAGAATTTACAAGTACCACATGCATGTGTTCCCTTGAATTCCTGTCTTTTCCTGGTAGTTTGTTTAACAAAATGGCTTCTTGTAATTTTATCCCTGATCGTAGGGGCTCGTCTCCAACTCATTGCGATTGTGTCTCCTATAGACTTAGATAGATAATCATCTGTTTTTAGGATATGTACATGTTTGTTAAGGATATCCCTTATTTCTTTGTGCGCTACATTAAAGGTTCCTACAAACCGAACTTTATTATCCTGATTGGCATTTATTTTAGGTGTAAGCAAATTCGATCTATCTGTGTGCAAGGCCCTATGGTATGCCTTTTTTAGGATACCGTTGGGGTACCCCCTGGCTTTTAGTCTCTTTTTCATATCATTTGCCTGGGTTTTGAAATCACCAATATCAGAACAGTTGCGTCGCAGCCTGAGAAATTCCCCAAATGGGATGGCTTTTTTTGTCGATGGATGATGCGAACTCTGGAAACTGAGTATCAAATTCGTAGCGGTCTCTTTTCTGTACAGGTCAGATTTGACCCGACCAAGCATATCCCTTGATATTCTTAGATCGAGGAATGTCACACTGACATATTGGATTTCATTCGTAAGACGTAAATTCAAGGTGTTAGTGTTGAGGATCCCAATGAATTCTATGTACCTAAGCCACAGGATGATATTATCAGCATATTTCTCCATATTGGTGCCAAAGACATACTCACGCTCCCACCACCCCAAATAAATATTGGCATAGGTGGGGGCACACGCAGTGCCCATTGCTATTCCGCGGATCTGTAGGAAGAATTTATAGTTGAAGACGAAGAAATTGTGACATAATATAAATTTAAGTAGTTTCACTAAGAAAGTGTTTTTCGGAATATTTTCAAATGCTTCCATTTGCAGAAAATAATTGACTGCATGGCAACCCCACTTGTGTTCAATTGATGTGTACAGTGACTCTACATCACAAGTTGCCAAGAGCATATCCTCTTCCAATATCATACCTTCTATTTTGCTAAGGACATCCATTGTGTCCCTAGTGTAAGATGGAAGTGTAAGGACAATGTTTCTTAACCGTAAGTCCAGATATCTTGATGCCTGTTCACAGAGGCTACCCAGGCAAATGATATGAAAAATAGACTAAAAGCCAGGGGGTACCCCAACAGTATCCTAAAAAAGGCATACCATAGGGCCTTGCACACAGATAGATCGAATTTGCTTACACCTAAAATAAATGCCAATCAGGATAATAAAGTTCGGTTTGTAGGAACCTTTAATGTAGCGCACAAAGAAATAAGGGATATCCTTAACAAACATGTACATATCCTAAAAACAGATGATGATCTATCTAAGTGTATAGGAGACACAATTGCAATGAGTTGGAGACGAGCCCCTACGATCAGGGATAAAATTACAAGAAGCCATTTTGTTAAACAAACTACCAGGAAAAGACAGGAATTCAAGGGAACACATGCATGTGGTACTTGTAAATTCTGTCCATATATGCTGAATGTAAAACAGATAAATGTATTCCCTTCTGGAACCATCTATATGAATGATTTCTTTAATTGTAAGAGTAAAAATATCATCTATTGCATAGAATGTGATTGCAATAAAAGATAAGTGGGAATGTCGACACGTGAATTTAGGAGACGTCTGGGTGAACATATCTGTAGCATTAAAAATGCCAAGAATGATCTCGAGAATAACAAAAAATTGACTACTGTGGCACGACATTTCCTAGAGAAACATGATTGTAAGCCAGAATTAAGGGGCTGGATTTTACAGAAAGTATCACTTGGAATAAGAGGAGGAAACATGGAGAATGCCCTCTTAAAAGCAGAGACTAAATGGATTTTTCGACTTCAAAGTATGAGCCCAACAGGCCTTAATGAAATGTTGACATATAGTGCATTCCTGGAGTAAAACAACGATAACATAAACGGTAAATCCATACAATAAGATAAAAATCTGACATATAATATATTCTTGTTAAGGGATACCTGTTCAAGATGGTTACAGAATTTAAACAACAAAAAAAATTTCCTTTGAAATGACTATACACTTAATTTCCCATAAGTTTTTGATTTATAGTTCACTCTTCTGTTATATCTAACAATGGAACGTTAAGAAAATATACTTTCCCCTTCCGGATGAATGATATCTGATCATCATTACTATTAGTTGTTCATATATGAACCTGGAGGAGCAATAACATGAACTTGCATTGACACCCATAACAATAATAATATCTTGCAATTGATGGATATAAGATTAGTCCATCTATAGTGATGGCTCATATATTGGGGATAATGGATAAACTCTGTATGGAAACAGCAAGTACTGAATATAAAGATGAGGATACAGGATTTCCCTAAATTGACATTTGTGAAAAATAAAATAGCAAAAAATATAGTGTCAGTCCGTAATAATTCCTCTTTTAGGGGATAAAAACTACCTTAATTGCATATCATAATATTATATAATACCATCTTCACACTACAGATAATCGTATCCAATACGTGTCCATACTGAAATAATATACTCATAAATAATAGCGTGAGTCTAGATATGATTAATAATATAACATTGAGAAGGAATCCTGATATACACAAATCTATGTATTTATTTTCAGTTCTGTGCTCAAATATTATGATATATTGGATCTAATGCAATAGTAGGTACTTTATGTGCTGTAGAAATGAACGATTAAAATACGTTTCAAAATCTCCCTCTTTGTGTTGCCCTTCAGCTACATGTTATTATTTGAGGAGCGACAAGTTGGGTGACAGGTGGGCGTGTCAAGCCAAGTCACTACTATTATGCATGGTAACTGGCTGAAAGACACACACCCTCTGCTCGTCCAATCGCTGAAGACTGTATGCGATTGGACTGTGAGCAATCAACGCCATAGTTAGTGATTCGTGATTGGCAGATGGGCCCTCTTAAGGAAACCCTGGTGGATAATCGGGTTAGCCTTCGACAAAGCAGATGCGAAACGCGCGTCAGGCGCTCGCACTGCTTCTTTCCTCTCTGGTATAATATAATTGTTAAATAGCTGGTTACTTACAATTTGTGTTGGCCCAAATTTGGGCAAGGATATAATACTTTGTGGGAACAAGATAGTTATATCGTAATACAGTGTGGTGGCTCACAGATAACGATTCATTAATACCTTTGTAAGAAGCCATCACGCTGACTATTCTATCATCATTTTGATTGCATCTACTCCCATAATATATTATATCAGAATATAGATAAGTTCAAGTTACCAGTATACTCAGATTATAGTTACTGGTACCAGTAATTGTTCTTGGGAGAATACTCCTATGTGGAGAGTTGCCGTGCTTTTTTCTATACAATTTTAATTTCTTTTTAATATACTTGGAACAAACTTTAGCTTAATCGGTGGCATGGTCCACAACACACTATTTATTTTTAAAAATTATGGAAATAAATGTTATGTTTTAAATAATACACAACACAATACACTCCACCTGTCAATGAATAGGTTGTAATCCTCACAAAGTGTGCCCTACAATGCTTCTGTTCTTTTCTTGTTCATAAATACAATATATACTTGGCATTAGGCACTACCTCCTCTAATAGATAAGTTTATTTAGAGTGGGGTCTTAGGATTATCACCTCAGCGTTCCCACCTTCCCTTTAGGTTAAAAGGGACCTTTTTTCATTGCATATATGTACACTGCTCCTGCATTGTTGTCTTATTTGTATAGGACGTTGTTACACTGTTTATGTCATTAGTCACTTTGGATGTATTGATGTATTTATGTCTAATACACTGTTGCATTATTAATTGTTCTTTGGGGCTGGTTGCCCTGGCAACTGGTTTGGCATTTATTTCCACAGGGGGGAGGGTCACTGGTGGGTTTAACTGTTTTGTGTTCACTTTATTACACTGGTCTGATGAAGGATTCCCCGAAACGTCACTGAATAAACAACATTGTTTGCATTTCTTAAGTCCAGTGAGTGCTGTCTTTTGTCTGCTATATATCTATGGCACTTGCCTTTAAGGGACAGTCTAGTCAAAAATACAGGTATGTATACACATATATTTTACAACAAAACAGTCACATAATAATACAGGGCAACTCTAGCTACCACAATCCCAATTTGTGCAACACTACTAACCAAATAAAATAATCACAGAGAATTCTATCCAAAGAGATAAGGTAGAATACTCAGCCAAATTTTCTAATGTGTGTTTTCTCTCTTTGTCCAAAATCAGTCATCTTCAGCAGAAGAGGGAAAGAGAAGAGAGAAACTAATTTGGTTTTCCAATTTTATGCACAATTCAATAGGGAGTGGTCTATCATATGCCATTCAAAGGCTATATGGGGGTGGGTCACAATCCTTGTCTAGAATATAAATGTGTATCGGGGGGAGGGATTTCTTATATAAAAAAGACTTGATGATTAAATTCCAGGGATAAAATCTCTATGCTATGTCACCACAATAGCCACCTTTTATAAAAGGTAACCAGAATCCTTTTAACAAACATAAGAACTTTTAGAAATTACTCCAATCAAAGTTTGTAAGTGTTAATACGCATATATTTTCCACAGCAGGACATGTAGTTACCATATGTTTGAAACTAAGAGGATGGTACCATACTATTTGATATAAAACAATGTTAAAGGGGCGGTCTACAACAGAACTTTTATTGTTTAAAAAGATAGATAATCCCTTTATTACCCATTCCCCAGTTTTGCATACTCAACACTGTTATATTAATATACTTTTTACCTCTGTGATTACCTTGTATCTAAGCCTCTGCAGACTGCCACCTTATTTCAGTTCTTTTGACAGACTTGCATTTTAGCCAATCAGTGCTGACTCCTAGGTAACTCCACGGGCATGAGCACAATGTTATCTATATGGCATTAACTAACGCCCTCTAGTTGTGAAAAAATGTCAAAATGCATTTAGATAAGAGGCGGCCTTCAAGGGCTAAGAAATTAGCATATGAGCCTTCTAGGTTTAGCTTTCAACTAAGAATACCAAGAGAACGAAGCAAAATTGATGATAAAAATACATTGGAAAGTTGTTTAAAATGGCATGCCCTATCTGAATCATGAAAGTTTATTTTTTGACTAGACTGTCCCTTAAAGGCAAGTGCCATAGATATATGCAAATGAACCCTGATTTCAAAATTGCAACAAATTGTTTTTCACTGTTTATCTCTTGCCAAAGTTGTTCTCTGTCAAAATTATTTGTGATACTTAGTTCTAACTAAGTATCACAAATAAATATTTATTTGATGCTAATAAATTACTTGTCTTTTAATTTTTTTTTTTTTATTTTTGGCCCGTTTAAAGGTACAGCAAAGTCAAAATTAAACTTTTGTGATTATAACAAAGCATGTAGTTTTAAAAATCTTTTCATTTGACTTCTGTTATATAATTTGCTTTGTTCTGTTGGTATCCTTCGGTAACCACCAATCACCAGCTAGATCCCTGTAGTGTATTGGGCATCTGAACCTACCTAGGTATGCTTTTCAACAAACAATATCAAGTGAAGTACATTTGATATCAAAAGTTAATTAAAAAGTCTCTTAAAGAGGAGCTTCCGGAGGAGGAGCACAGGTGTGTGTTCAGGTGCTGCACCTGTCCTGATTTCTCCTACCTACAAGCTGTTGGTGTGGAACCACGCCTAAAACCCTCTAGTTTAGGGTGGCTTGTACTGCTGAATATCACCGCTGCTGGAAACTCCATAGTGCCCTGACATTGCACTAAATAGCTGCAGGTAGCAGCCCTGAAAAAGGACCTTTCATTACAGCAAAACTAATACCCGTTAAAAAAAAAAAAGAAAATGCTTGCTGTCACACAACCCCCTTATTAACCCGGGGTAACCCAAGAAAAAGTGCTCAGTTAAACTAACAGGCAAGCTAAATCCCCGATCACTGCCGAATAAATTGAAACGGAGGACGGAGCTGAGAGGCGCTGCACTTATCATAAGCTGTGTGGTCTCTGAGAACTTACTGCTCTCCTGAGTGCAGCTTTACTGAATACCTAGGAGTTGGAACTGGAGTTACCTGTGCATCGTTCCGGCATTGTGGCTAGTCCAGTAGGTGTGGATGGTGTAGCCCGCTGTTTTTCTTTTCTGCATTTCTGCGCTGAAGTGACATTCCCCCTCCCACCGGTGCTGCGTGAGGGGGGGCCACTGCTGGAGGAGACGGGTCGATCCCTGGTGCAGGGCTGGTTCCGGGAAGGATAACGTGGAGCTGTTGGAGCGGTAATTGTGGATGCCTTCCCTCCCGCCTCTGCCTTCTTTCCTCTGCCACTTGCCAAGGTGTTGAGACTCAGGAGTATTGTTGATGTCGGCCGATAGAGTGATTGTGGCAGCATTTGAGTCACACCCTTGAAAGTAGCTGACCGGCTTTTCTGAAAAAGTCGCAGGAGACGAGGTTATTGGTTTCTGTGTAGCACAGCCTGCTGATTTGTTTCCCGGCAATTGTTGTCCCCCTGACCTGGAAGACGCTCCCCTTCCCACCGATGCTGCGTGAGGGGGGGCTGAGGTTGATGACCGCTGACTATCTCCTGCTCAAACCTTGGGCTAATGGTTCTGGGTAACGTAGAACTCCTGGGATAAAATTTGCAGTTTTGTTTTCCTTTTCAGCCGCCTCTACCCTGGAATGACCTGTCTCAGTACTGGACCCTTATTACTTATTCTTTTTTTTCCCTTTGCTGGGGTTTGCACACAATCTATAAGCGATGACAGCCGGCCTGACCTTGTTACAAATAACGGCTATTTGTTTGCAAGCACTGTATAACATCTAAACTTGTTAGATCTGTTCTCTTTAGCTGCTACTTACGATAAGTTAAAACTTAGAACATCTTAGTTTCTAAATGGCATTTATTTTTTCTTGAAAGTGCATGTTGTTAACTTATAGCAGCAAAATGTGAAACATTGTATTATCTTATTTCCTGAACCATTTAGTTTGCTACTAATCGACTGGGGGTGTTCGCTTGTTTCTCTCTCAGACCCATAGCAAGTGTATCTTGACACCGGACCACTCTATGTAGCTCTGTTTAAGCTTTGAAGTCACATCCAGCGGTGTTAAAATATACTATGAGTATTGGCCTTAAAGAAGTAAATTATACTTAGCTTAGGGGTGTGTTTGACCCTGATATAAATAACGGCTATTGGCCTATAAGTGCATTATAATACCTAAATTTGTTAGGTTTCTCTTCCTTAAATTTTGTATTTTTGACAACGTAAAATTTAGAACCCCCTAATTTCTAACTGGAATATATTTCTTCTGGAAATGGTATGTTGTTAATCTGCAGCAGCAAAATGTGAAACACTGTATTATCATATTTCTTGAACCATTCAGAATGTTACTAATTGACTGGGGGTTTCTTCTGTTTTTTTCTCAGACCCACAGCAAACGTATTATAATATTGGATTACCTTATATAGTTTTGTTCAACTCTTAAAGTTACATCAAGTTCTGTTAAAACATATTACGAGAACTGGTCTCATAGCAGTGAATTATACTTAGTTTAAAGGTGTGCTAATAGCCTACAAGTAATCTGGTGTGCCAGACACACACAGGCGAAATAATCTGAGTACCAATTAGTTCAAAAGTACCTTAAAAGCTGAGTTCTTCCTAAAAATTACAAAACATTGATCTGATGGCCTAGGACTGGAGACTTGAGTTGTTAAACACTGTTTTTTCTGTTCTCAATTGAAAATTTAAAACGGTATATTAATTACTACTGAGGGCTTTCCTAAAGTTTGTGGGCTCTACAGCAGGACCCCTTCTCTGTGATATGATATATCTTATCTTGTCACCAGCATGACTGAACCTGACTCACTTAGTTCACGGTTAATTTTTCTTGGTTCTCTCTCCTTTTAGAGGAGAAGATAACATTAAACAATACACAAAAGTCTGCACTTTTCTTTTTCACATATCCCTCACACCTCTCTCCCCTTCTTAGTAGATTAGTCTGTCTTTTTTTTCTGCTCCCTATCACAATCCACTCCCATTATTTTATGGATAAATTTCTACACACACAATCTCGCACATCACCTTCAGTCATGTCGGCCAGACAGAGGGATAAAAAACATAAACCTAATATAGAGCCTGTGGGTGAGCCACAAATGGTAACCCAAGAATCGTCAAATTTACCTGATTCTGCTGATACACAGTCCCTAGTCTTAAATATCTCTGCTGCTCTTGCACCCAAGTTTGATTCACTTAGAATAGAAATCAAACAAGATATTGCGCAGCTAGCTGCAGAAGTCAAACAATTCTCTGAAAGGTTCTCTGAAATTGAACAGAGAGTCTCTGACTTAGAAGATCTCACTCTAGCTCAAAATAGTAAACTAGAAGCTACTTCCTCAGCCCTTGCTAAATTGCAAAATAAAGTAGAAGACTTGGAAAATCGCGCTAGGCGCAATAACTTGAAAGTAGTGGGGGTACCTGAGGGGAAGCAGTTTGAGGATTTAAATAAATTCATAACACAAACACTACCAGCATTGTTGAACATACCTCAAACGCAGCCAGTTATAGAAAGGGTGCATAGGATAGGGCCATCACCTCTATCTAAAGAAAATATGAGGCCAAGACCAATCATAGTTAAATTCCTGAATTACCAGGATAAGATTACATTTTTACAAGCCTTTCGTAAAAATCAACCTATATTACTAGAAGGTACAAAAATCCTTTTATTTCAAGACTATGCAGCTGAAACTGCCTCAAAAAGAAGGCAGTTGGCTCCGGTATGCACTAAGTTTATACAGCAGGGGCTGCGAGCGACAATCTTACATCCTGCCAGGTTACGACTTGTGTGTAACAACACTCTGCATTTTTTTGACTCTGCCCATACGGCAGAAACTTTTTTCACCAAAAACTGCACACCTGAGCAGTTGAGGTGATATACTATTTAGTTTTTTTTCCCCTTGGTAAATATTAGAATAGATCTGTTATTTCTCATTTTATTCTCTAAGATGGGCCCTTTTCAGCAAATGGGCAACATACGGCTCAGGTGGATTAGTCGTATGTTTTGGGGTTCTCTTTTTTTTTTTTTTTTTTTTCTCTCTCTCTTCACCATCTTCCCTTCTGGAGCATAGATCCCTATTATAATGACTGGGATTAAGTTTACCTCATGGAATATAGGAGGGCTAACTTCTCCTATTAAGAGAAAAACGATAATTTCCTATTTGAAGAAAATAGGTACTGCTATTGCTTTTCTACAAGAAACCCACTTAAAGACTCAAGAAATTCTTAAACTAAAATCTTCTTGGGTTAAGGAGGTCTTTTTTTCACCTAGTTCTAGCCGAAAGGGTGGAGTTGCTATTCTTCTGGGTAAAAAACTTAAATATGAGATAATACAAAGTGAATCAGATGAGGAGGGGAGATATATCATACTGAAAATTAAGATTGCTAATGTTTTGTATACTTTATGCAATGTATATGCTCCAAATGTTTTTAGTCTCTCATTTTGGGATACACTTCAGGCCAGGCTCATGACATGTGCAGAGGGTTTTTTAATTTTAGCTGGTGACTTTAACATGGCTCCCCAATACCCAATTGATAGAATGAGGCAGCAGCCATTAGTCAAAAAAACTAAAAGAGATAATCTTGAGGCAAAGTTGTTCTCCAGGATCTTTTCTAATTTGAGAGTTAAGGATATTTGGAGGATATTGAATCCGGATACACGTGATTTCACATGTCTCTCAAAAGCACATAAATCACTGTCACGGATTGATTTATTTTTGGTTGACGAAAGACTTTGTAAATACAAAGTATCAGCTCAAATCTTGCCTATTGTGGTATCTGATCATGCTCCAATCTGCTTTGAGATTTATGCGACTGGCCTTTCACATATAAATAATCGGTTTTTCTTTCCTAAATATTTGTCTGCTGATTCTGGATTCAGAGGCTTCCTCGAAACTAAGTTTCAGGACTTTGCCTTGTTTAATGCGGAGGCTAGAGCCCGTCCTTCTTTGTTCTGGGAAACTGCTAAAGCAGTGCTGAGGGGGGAAATTCTGGCATACACCATTAGGCGTACCAAGAAATTTAAAAAACGCGAAAATGAACTTCTTCGCGCAGTTACAAATGCTTATAACTCATATCTATTAGAAAAGACGCCCCAGAAATGGGTTAAATACATTGCTGCATTAGAAGAGAGAGATTCATTCCTACTATATAAATCTACTCAGCAGGAAGTTTGGTTTTCTGCGAAATTCTACAAATATGGGAACAAGACGGGAAAACTTTTGGCTAGAATGTTAAGGCAGGACTTAGGTTCTCAGTTAATAGACTCCCTAGAAAAAGAGGGACGGTTGTTTAGTTCCTCTCAGGATCTTGTCCAAATTTTCTACGATTACTATAAGGGAATATATTCCCCCAGGACCTCTGACTTCACAGAACGTCGGAAATTCTGGGGAGAAATCTCTTTTCCAACATTAACACCTAGTCTAATTAAGGAACTTGAATCCCCCATTACGGAAATAGAAGTTGCAAAGGCAATTAATAATTTGGCACATAACAAAGCACCCGGTCCGGACGGAATACCTAATGAGTTCTATAAAATGATACCCTCCACTGTAATACCTGATTTAACCTTATTATTCAACCATATATATATAGAGGGAAATGAACCCTCATCTAATTTTACAGCCTCATACACGTCATTAATTTTAAAAAAGGGTAAAGATGCAAGAATGGTCGAGTCATATAGACCCATAGCTTTGATGAACACCGATTATAAATTGTTGACTTCGATTCTCGCCCAGAGACTCCAGTCCCTTCTTCCCTTGATTATTAGCCCAGATCAGGCTGGTTTTATGAAGAATAGGAACTCTGCGGCTAAAATAAGGGAACTCCTTCTTACCTTGGATTACTTTTCGAATGGTACGGATGCTGATCATTCAGAGGAGGGAGGTATTTCAGACTTGGCAATTTTGGCTATCGACGCCAAAAAGGCCTTTGACTCAGTTTACCATGATCATCTTCTATTTTCATTAGAACAATTTGGGCTAAAAGGTAAATTTGCTAAGTTTATTGAAAAACTTTATCGTACAGCCTCCACAAGAATGATAGTAAATGGCCAGTTATTCCCAGAAATAATTCTGCATAGGGGGACTAGGCAAGGGTGTCCCCTTTCCCCGCTTCTTTTTAATATTGCTATAGAACCTTTTGCTATAATGATAAGACAAAGACTAGAGGGGATTGGGGTGGCTGGGCGGGAGTTGAAAATAGCATTATATGCTGATGATATTCTCATTTATCTTTCTAATTTACGTAGAAATTTACCTATTCTCTTATCAACTATACAACAGTTTGGTTCCTTCTCAGGATATAAGGTAAATATAAAGAAATCTGAACTTCTCTGGATAAGGCACACAGACTGTTCTCCTATAAATGTACCCTTCTCTATAGTGAATGACTCATTTAGATATTTAGGTATAAATGTCTCAAGTAACCCTGATTCCTGGTATTCTCTGAACATTCTTCCTGTGTTGAATAAGGTCAAATCAGTTTTTAAGAACTGGCAGACTCTACCCTTGTCCTTGTCTGGACGAATAGCAGCTTATAAGATGATCTTATTACCAAAAATTCTATATGTCCTTCAAAATATTCCTTTGATCCTGAGAAAGAACGATTTAAGTTTATTCAACTCACAACTCCGGTTTTTTCTGTGGCAAGGTAGGAAATCCAGAATATCACTTGCAAAACTCTCCTTTCCAATAGGATCCGGTGGCCTGGCTTTACCTGATTTACGAGTATATAATTATGTATTCTTGGTCCGTATTCTAGCAGATTGGCTTTTTGCTCATAATTATGTTACAAATAATGACTTAGAGACCAGTATTTTGTACCCTTTTTCACCCATTGCGTTGATTCATCTCGACACTACTCATATCCCACCCCAAGTTAAACGCTATAGATCTATTTATAATATAATTTTAGCTTGGAGAAAGATATGTACTTTGCTAGGAATAGAACATCGGGTGTCGAGTTTCCTAGGTTTTTTGGGGAACCCACAATTTCAGTCAGGAACACCATCCTCAATCTTTTTAGAGTGGAAGACCCAAGGGCTTGTGAATGTTCTTCAGATACTTGATATAAAAAAAAGATGTGTGAAATCATTTGATGCTATTAGGGTGGAATTTAATATCTCCCAGAAAAACTTTTTGCCTATCTTCAGGCTAGACACTATGCTATGAAGTTAGTGAATGAGTATGGCTGGAATTGGTCATTGGGGCGCATAGAAAACTGGTTCATTCTGGCAAAAAATAGACTCATGTCAATTTCTCCATGCTATCTGATTATTGTCTCCGACAAGGGCACAATTAATCTTGATAAAATTGCTATTAATTGGGCCACATTGATATCTCAGGAAGTAGAATCTAAAATACCTTCTCTCTCAATTCGAAAGGTTACTCAAACAACCCTTTCTGCCACATGGAGAGAATCTCATCTGAAGTTGTTACACATGACATATTTTACACCAGAAAAAGGAACGAAATGCAGCAGCACGAACTTTATTACATGTCCCAAATGTTCGTTTCCCTCCGCAAACCTCCTGCACATGTTATGGACCTGCCCTAAAATTAAAAACGTATGGTCCAAAGTCCAATTTTGGCTTTGCAAGATACTAAAGCTCTCATCATTAAATTTGATAGGCAGACACATAATTTTTCTCTTTCCTGACCCAGAAGATAGACAACTCAATGTGAAGTTTATTAATATAACTATATTGGCTGTTAGATATCTTATCTTTAAAAAATGGAAAACGCTTACGGTCCCTAGTATATCAGAAATTAAAAACTGTTTAAAAAAACAATGTATTCTTGAACAATATAATATTAGTGCTGATAATGATGTCCATGTTGTTAAATTCTTTCTCAAATGGTCAGCATTTATAAAAGTTTTTTCTCCCACGGAAATTGAATATTTGATACATCCTTTACGTAATTCTGAACTAGTTCTGCTGGGGAGATGGTGAAGGGGTGCTTCCTTTTTTTTTTTTTTTTTTTGTTGTTGTTGTGTTTATTTTGTTTATTTTGTTGTTCGGGGGTATTGTGCTGTTTTTCTATGTAAAAATAAAAACCCAACAAGGTATAGAGTATCACGAAGCATAATATTATTATCTGGGTTATTATTTTTCTTTGTATAAGTCACATCCAAAGAGTTGATGGGTACCTATAACATAGCATTGAATGTGGAATAATTTATATACTATATGTACATCTGTTATACCCAAGCTATGGTTTGGAAAAAGTTTTACTTTTGTTCTTATTTAATGGCTATGTTTCTTTTATTACTTTATGATTGTTATGGGTCCTTGTTGGATATAAATAAATATTTGAAAAAAAAAAAAAAGTCTCTTAAAATTGCATGTTCTGTCTGTAGCATGAGTGTCTAATTTCGACATTCATAGCTCTAAATTTAATTGTAAATGAATGCAGCAGTATTTAGTTTAGTTTTTTTTTTTTTTTTTCAATTCCTATTAAGGACAACTGCCTCTTATTTACTAGTGGAACAGGACTGCCCCTGAAAAGAAAGAATAGATTTATTCAGGACAGAAATACGATTTGTTGTTTTAAATCAAATACATTTTGATAGGCCCCCTTTTAGATGAGTCAAAGAAAAAAGTTTATTTCAATGTCCCTTTAATTGCTGCTCATTCCGATTCTCAAGATGACAGTTATGCTTACAATGCCCCTTTAATTTGTTCTCACTGTATTACATTCCTGCTAAAGGTCTAGGATTGCTTGATATTATAGAAGCACATTTGCATGTCCACTCCTTACTGTTTTGTAAAAGCTATGGGAATGTGTGGTAAAAGCAGAATTACTGAACTATGACATGTATATAAATGTATTTGGACATAATCTGTATAAATATCTCCCTATTAGAATGCATAGGCTATGATATGCTGTCATATGCTAATGGAAACTTTCAAATTTCCTGTTTAATGACTACTCATAGGGTTTAATTTACATGCCAATTTTAGTTCCACCTCTTGACCTGCATATCTACCTGCTTTGAAATTACACTGTATAGCTATGTATGATATTGAAAACAGACACAAAGTCAAGAAAACTCATTAAGCAAAACCAATTCAGCTCTTATACTTTCATGAAAATGCTTCTTATAATATATGCCAGTAATAAAAATACAACACAGGATATGAAAGATAGAAAGACAAGGGCACCCTTTTCAATTTATTTGAGCGTGAAAACATTGTATGGCTGATCAAGGCTTGAATTTCCATGCCATAACAGTCCATTAGAAAAGAGACAGAAATCGTTAAACTACTCCAGATATCTATACAATACGTCGGGCTGATCAAGATGTTCTGTCTATGGGTAAGGATTGGGTAAATTCACAAATATTTGTGCATTAGTGGCATTTTCAAAAACGTGTTATTACCTTTGCAGTGACTTCAAAAGGTATCTGAAGATCATGAATGAAAATGGGGTTTGACTACATCAGCAAAACATTAGTAGATTGTATACCCTATGTGTCCCATTTTGACTATATGAATTTCAGCAGCATAGCTACAGTTTAAATGGATACTAAACCTAAATTTGTTCTTTCATGATTCAGATAGAGCATGCAATTTTAAGCAACTTTCTAATTTATTTCTATTATAATTTTTAATTATTATCTTGCTATCTTTATTTGAAAAAACAGGAATATATGCTAAGGAGCCGACCCATTTTTTGTTCAGCACCTTGGTTGTGCTTGCTGATTTGTGGCTAAATGTAGTTACCAATCAGCAAGCGCTATCCAGGGTCTGAACCAAAAATGGGCCGGTTCCATATCTTATATTACTGGGGTTTTTTTCAAATAAAGATAGCAAGAGAATGAGGAAAAATTGATAATATGAATACATTTTAAAGTTGCTTAAAATTGCATGTACTATGTGAATCATGAAAGAAAAACATGTAGGTTTAGTATCCCTTTAACTGAGAGCAGACAAGCTACTATATCTGATAGCAAAACACTGCAAGTGTTTCTTATTTTCAGGAATTTATTATTATTTTGCTATTCTCCCAAATCTCTCTGACAAACTATCGGCTAGATTTAGAGTTTGGCGGTAGCCGTCAAAACCAGCGTTAGAGGCTCCTAACGCTGGTTTTGGCCGCCCGCTGGTAAAGTCAGTCAGGAAAGGGTCTAACGCTCACTTTGTACCCGCGACTTTTCCATCCCCCTACGCCATTTGCGTATCCTATCTTTTCAATGGGATCTTTCTAACGCCGGTATTTAGAGTCGTGGCTGAAGTGAGCGTTAGAAATCTAACGACAAAACTCCAGCCACAGAAAAAAGTCAGGAGTTAAGAGCTTTCTGGGCTAATGCCGGTTTATAAAGCTCTTAACTACTGTGCTCTAAAGTAACACCCATAAACTACCTATGTACCCCTAAACCGAGGCCCCCCCCCCACATCGCCGCCACTCTATTAAAAATTTTTAACCCCTAATCTGCCACTCGGTACACCGCCAACACCTACGTTATTCCTATGTACCCCTAATCTGCTGCCCCTAACATCGCCGACACCTACATAATATTTATTAACCCCTAATCTGCCGCCCCCAATGTCGCCGCCACCTACCTACACTTATTAACCCCTAATCTGCCGACCGGACCGCACCGCTACTATAATAAATGTATTAACCCCTAATCCGCCTCACTCCCGCCTCAATAACCCTATAATAAATAGTATTAACCCCTAATCTGCCCTCCCTAACATCGCCGACACCTAACTTCAAGCATTAACCCCTAATCTGCCGACCGGAGCTCACCGCTACTCTAATAATTTTTTTAACCCCTAAAGCTAATTCTAACCCTAACCCTAACACCCCCCTAAGTTAAATATAATTTTTATCTAACAAAATAAATTAACTCTTATTAAATAAATTATTCCTATTTAAAGCTAAATACTTACCTGTAAAATAAACCCTAATATAGCTACAATATAAATAATAATTATATTGTAGCTATTTTAGGATTAATATTTATTTTACAGGCAACTTTGTATTTATTTTAACCAGGTACAATAGCTATTAAATAGTTAATAACTATTTAATAGCTACCTAGTTAAAATAATTACAAAATTACCTGTAAAATAAATCCTAACCTAAGTTACAATTAAACCTAACACTACACTATCAATAAATTAATTAAATACAATACCTACAAATAAATACAATTAAATAAACTAACTAAAGTACAAAAAATAAAAAAGAACTAAGTTACAAAAAATAAAAAAATATTTACAAACATTAGAAAAATATTACAACAATTTTAAACTAATTACACCTACTCTAAGCACCCTAATAAAATAACAAAGACCCCCAAAATAAAAAAATGCCCTACCCTATTCTAAAATTGGCTGTTCCGATCAGCCAATAGAATGCGAGCTCAATCTGATTGGCTGTTCGGATCAGCCAATCGGATTGAACTTGATTCTGATTGGCTGATTCCATCAGCCAATCAGAATTTTCGTACCTTAATTCCGATTGGCTGATAGAATCCTGTATTTATTTGTAGGTATTGTATTTAATTAATTTATTTATAGTGTAGCGTTAGGTTTAATTGTAGATAATTGTAGGTAGTTTATTTAATTTATTTATTGATAGTGTAGTGTTAAGTATAATTGTAACAGGTTAGGATTTATTTTACAGGTAATTTTGTAATTATTTTAACTAGGTAACTATTAAATAGTTATTAACTATTTAATAGCTATTGCACCTGGTTAAAATAATTACAAAGTTGCCTGTAAAATAAATATTAATCCTAAAATAGCTACAATATAATTATAATTTATATTGTAGCTATATTAGGGTTTATTTTACAGGTAAGTATTTAGCTTTAAATAGGAATAATTTATTTAATAAGAGTTAATTTATTTTGTTAGATTTAAATTATATTTAACTTAGGGGGTGTTGGTGTTAGGGTTAGACTTAGCTTTAGGGGTTAATAACTTTATTATAGTAGCAGTGAGGTCCGGTCGGCAGATTAGGGGTTAATAATTGTAGGTAGGTGGAGGCGACATTGGGGGCGGCAGATTAGGGGTTAATAAATATAATATAGGGGTCGGCGGAGTTAGGGGCAGCAGATTAGGGGTACATAGGTATAATGTAGGTTGCGGCGGTGTACGGAGCGGCAGATTATGGGTTAAAAAAATATGCAGGGGTCAGCGATAGTGGGGACGGCAGATTAGGGGTTAATAAATATAATATAGGGGTCGGCTGTGTTAGGGGCAGCAGATTAGGGGTACATAGGTATAATGTAGGTTGCGGCGGTGTACGGGGCGGCAGATTAGGGGTTAAAAAAATATGCAGGGGTCAGCGATAGCGGGGGCGGCAGATTAGGGGTTAATAAGTGTACGGTAAGGGTTGTTTAGACTCGGGGTACATGTTAGAGTGTTAGGTGCAGACTTAGAGAGTGTTTCCCCATAGGAAACAATGGGGCTGCGTTAGGAGCTGAACTTTGCTTTTTTGCAGGTGTTAGGTTTTTTTTTCAGCTCAAAATGCCCCATTGTTTTCTATGGGGGAATCGTGCACGAGCACGTTTTTGAAGCTGGCCGCGTCTGTAAGCACCGCTGGTATTTAGAGTTGCAGTGGCGGTAAATATGCTCTACTCTCCCTTTTTTGGAGCCTAACGCAGCCCTTCTGTGAACTCTAAATACTAGCGGTATTTAAAAGGTGCGGGGAAAAAAAAGCACGCGTAGCTAACGCACCCCTTTGGCCGCAGAACTCTAAATCTAGCCGTAAGTGCTCTCAGATGCTTACCTGTAAAGAGCTTAAAAAAGAGAAATTGAGGCTTAAAATTCTATTGAGTAAGTGAAAATGTGGAGTCAGGCTGTATGATACAATCACAATGAGTGTCGACACCGTTAAAACATATTTTGGTTTAAATATCTAGTACAAAATTGTGTGTTATTGTTTTTTGCGAGGTCAAGGAAACAAAAAACACCCCCTGCACTATCAAATGTGCTCCACTTGTAATCTAGCTCCATATTTCATAAAGTAAGAGCATGCTCAAAATGAGTTTAGTTATAATGGCCTAGACTACAAGTGGAGTGCTATTTATAGCGCAAGGTGCGCTATTAATATTGTGGGCCCTTGTTTAGAATAGAGCACAACCTGGTATTACAAGTTATAGGGACATGAAACCCAAATTGTTTCTTTCATGATTCAGAAAGAGCATGTGATATTAAAGGGCCACTAAACCCAAAATCATTCTTTCATGATTCAGATAGAACATACAAATTTAAAGGGACACTCAGGTCAAATTAAAATTTCATGATTCAGATACAGTATGTAATTTTAAACATCTTTCCAATTTACTTCCATTAATTTTACAATAAAAAACATTGACCTGCCACTGCCTGCACTGATATGTGAGTGTGACATGATGCTTCACTAGTGTCTGTGACTACAGGGGTTAGTGTTTCTGTTTTACCCATTGGTGTTTATGTGTGTGTGTGTGTGTGTATGTGTGTATGTGACTGTGTGTGTATTTATGCATGTATGTGTGTGTGTATGTTTGTGGAACAAGAAAATTATAGACCTTTGTACTACAGCATGGGGGTGGGTGGTAAACAGTGTCAGTCTATACAGTACCACTATATACAGTACGGGGGGGGGGCTGGACCATGTCACAAACTACTGTGGTCACTTTATAAAGTACTGGGGCGGGTAGGGTCAGGCCAGCCATCTCACTGGCAGATTACAGACTGTGTCACTGACTCACTATATAGAGTACTGGTGGGTTAAACAGTGTCACTATATACAGTAATAGGGGTCAGACCATCTCACAGACTGTGGGCACAGGGTACCTCCTTTTGCAGACATGTAATCTGATTCACATTTTTTTTCTGTGTTAAATGTAAAAAAAAAAAAAAAGATATATATAAAATTCACTTTTTTTGGGGGGGGGGGGGGGTTTGGGGGGGCCCTTCTTAGATTCTTGCACCTGGGCCCTGTGGTTTCTAGTTACACCTCTGGTGCACGCTATAATTTCAATGAATAACATGTGTGTGTGTGTGTAAATTAATATCTATGTTTATTATTAAATTAAATGTTTAAAAAGTATTTTTAACATGATGATATATGACAATAGAGAGATAGATAATAGATAGATAGACAGATAGGTAGATAGATAGATAGATAGATAGATGTGTGGATTTGTATATATACATGTATATGTATTTGTTATGATGAAAAAGATTTTTAGAGCTATGAAATGTGTTGCTTCTGTTATTCTCCTTTGCTAGGGAGTGTTTTTTATTTTTATTTTAATAACATTTTAACTTTTTAAGAAACATATCTAGCCAGATTTTATTTTCCCAGTCGTTGATAATATAATAGGCTATATCACTGCTTCTTTGGGTAATTAGTTTTGATTCTTTCACTTCTGCATACAATTGTCAAAACAATGTGTAACTAAAATTATTTATTTGTATCAAAGATAGCAAAGTTTACATAACTTACATAAAAAAATATGTTTGCTTCCAAAAATTTCAACCACCTACTCATAATCATGGTATCATTATATTGTCAATATTTATCAATGTGCGGGTGGACATGATACGAAGTAGCGTATCATGTCCGCCGCACATCAATAAATGCCGACAGCATATACATAAGAGCATGCGCAAGATCTAAGAATAGACCAGAATTGGGTTCAATAGATATACCCACTCATACAGAATCTGCCAAAAATGCAGATCCAACTCTAGACTCATGAAACAAAGTGAAAGGGATTTAGAATTTGAGTAGTACCATCCTATTACCAGAAGAGAAAAAGGTACTAGGATTGGGTCTCACTTATGCACCCTCAAGAGGGCTGGACAAATTGCAAACTTATCTTAATACAAAGGAATTCATGAGAAAGCTTACCCTGAAAAGGTAATTTTTGAAGTCCCCAATGGAGAAAAAAGGTACTAACACCAATAGAGTCCTCAGTGGAGACAATTACATACACATCGATCTTAGAACGAAATCTCAATTTTACCCAACCAATTTTAAAGGCCAGGCAATTGAAACATTTGAGACCATGGTCTGCAATGATATTAAAAAACTGAAATCAATATAAAAATAACCTCAGTAAAAAACAACTAGACACCATAATGAAATTAGAACATAATAGAGATATTGTAATCAAACCAGCTGATAAAGGCGGTGGGATAGTAGTCATAGACAAGGCAGTTTACTCCAAAGAGTCAAATAGGATCTTAGGAGATACAGATACTTATGAGATTTTGGGTTCTAACCCAACTAATGATTGCAAAAGGTCACTTGACACCATGCTCATGGAAGCAAACAACATGGGCATAATCAACAACAAAGAGTACGAATAAGTATCCCAAAATACCAATGTTTTATTATCTGCCAAAGATTCACAAAAGATTGACTAACCCACCGGGAAGACCAATCATATCTGGTATTGGTTCTTTGTCTAGCAATTTATCTGAGTACATTGATAAAAATCTGCAGAAACATGTAAGGGCTCTACCACCTTTCTAAGAGACTCAACTGAGGTTCTAAATTTTTTGAAGAACATAGAATGGAATGACAGTTACATACTATTAACCAGTGATGTGATATCATTGTACACCTGCATTCCGTATAAAGAAGGCCTTGAGTCAGTAGAATACTACTTAAACAAAGATGTAGACATGCCCCAGGCACAAAAGACATTCATACTTGATGGTATTGATTATATATTACGACATAATTACTTCCACTGTGAAGGTAAATTCTACCGGCAAATATGTGGTACAACTATGGGGACCAGTTTCACGCCAAGTTAAGTAAATTTATATATGGGGAAATGGGAGTCCATATTTTGGGACTCCTGCCCAGCGAGCATGGACCTGGTCCTAAATAAAAGGTATATAGATGACCTACTCATAATTTGGAAGGGGAGTCTTGAAGACCTAACATATACGTTAGAAGTCATTAATCAAAACCAAGCGAATCTCAAGTTTACCCACCAAATTAGCAAAGAACACATAACCTTCTTGGATCTTGACATACACGTAAGAAATGGGAATATTGAGATGTCCACCTTCTTTAAAGAGGTCGACTGTAACAATTATATACACCAGACTAGCTGTCATCGCAAGAAATGGATTTTCAACATTCCCAAAGGACAATTTATGGGAATAAAGAAAAATTGTTCTAATGAAAAAATGTGTCAAGAACAATCTTTGGTATTGAAAGAAAGATTCATAGAGAGAGGTTATGATGAATCTCCATAGATAACATTATAACCAAAATAAGTGAAGTGGAGAGACTCGCTATTGACTTATAAATCCAAGAAAGTCACCACTAATGAGAAAGAATTGAAAGTACCATTTATCACAAGGTATAGTGAAAATAGAAGGATTGTAGAAAACATAATAAAACGGCATTGGCATCTACTTAGAGATGATTACACTATAGGTGAACATTTGGCAGAGAGACTACAATTCATTTACAGGAAAGCCAACAATCTGAAGACCATTCTAGCTCCCAGTATTCCCAATAGTAAGACACAGAACAACTGTTTGGGCATAACAGGTATAAAACTAGAACGCTTCTTTCCGTCTCATTTCTGCAAAGCATGCAAACATGGAAAAAAGACTGGGATGTTCAAATCTAAAACTACAAATGAAACATTCAAAGTCAAACATACAATTCGGTGCACAGACAAGTTTGTCATAAATCTTATTGAATGTGGGTGTGGATTGCAGTACGTCGGACAAACCACAAAAAACTTAGAGATAGAATCAGAGAACATCTGTTACAAATAAAATTGAAAAGGTAGATCTACCCATTTACAAATATTTTAAATATGTGCATGGAGGGAGTGACAGCAGTTTTATATATATGGGGATAAGTAAAGTACCAAAAGACTGGAGAGGGGGGGACATGGAACTCAAAATGCTTAGGACTGAATCCAAATGGATATTTAATTTGGACTGTATTTACCCTAAAGGATTAAATGCCAATTTTGAGGTTGTGCATTTATTCTAACACCCCCCTTTCCTCCTTCCTTCCCCCTCTTGTAGGCAAATTGTTTGAGGAACTCCCCCTGACTACATTAGCCTCAGTTAGGATAGGTAGAGATGGAAGAGCATGTATTTTCATACTAGCCCCAATTTCCCCCTACACTAACATTAAGCAGCCAGGTGGAGATACGGTCCCACACCAACATACAATATTTACATTCATTTATTATAATTGGCTACCCCGAGTGACAGAATCTACATACTATCTTCCATAAGATAGGTAGAGATACTAGTTAATGGATTCTCATACTAGCCCCAAATCCCCCTAATAATATATGGCGAGATATAAGTATGGCTATATATGACTAAATACAGGTATGATGAAATACCAGTAGGTTTCAACAGTAATTCAATCATACAGTTCTTTTAAACATGTTGATTTCTCATACATTTTAATTATTTTTATGTTTATTTTTCATTTTTATTTCTTATTGTATCAAATAAGGTACATAACTTAATTTTCATCTAAATTAATCTTCATCTAAGTTAATTTTCATCTTAATTTTCATCTAAGTTTATTGTACTATAGCTAATGTAGTATTTATTTGTAATATATTTTAGAAGTCATGGGTTGATATTCTAACCCCATAAATATCTGTAAATCCTGTAGAAATATTAAGCCTAAAATCCTCAATTTTTAGTGGGAAGGATCTATTCCATATTTGCTATCCTTATAATGTCAAGGATCTATTTTTAAACATTTAGAGATATTTTTATATTTTACAAATTTTTATAAATTGCTTATATATATATTTTTTATATTTTTTATTTTTTATATGTAATCTTTCAATATAAGTATCTTTTTTATGTATTTGAGATTTATAAGCAACCTCTATTTCATATACCAAGACCTGTAATAATATAAAGGATCCGATCGCAATTTAGCTAATACACGGCTAGATTACGAGTTTTGCGGTAAGAGCTGTGCGGTGCTAACTTGGAAGGTATTGTCACCACTCACTTACCTACAGCGCTGGTATTACAGGTTTTCCTAAACCCGGCGTTATTAGGCAAGAAGTGAGTATAGAGCAAAATTGTGCTCCATACCGCACTCCAATACCAACGCTGCTTAAGTCACCGGTGAGCTGGTTGTACGTGCTCGTGCAAAAAAGCCTAACACCTGCAATAAAGAAGTGTAAAGCTCCGTAATGCAGCCCCATTGATTCCTATGTGGAAACAACTTTTATGTTTACACCTAACACCCTAACATAAACCCCTAGTCTAAACACCCCTAATTTTACACTTATTAACCCCTAATCTGCTGCCCCCGACATCACTGACACCTACATTATATTTATTAACCCCTAATCTCCAGCCCCCAATGTCGCCGCAACCTACCTACATTTATTAACCCCTAATCTGCCGCCCCAACGCCGCTATAATAAACATATTAACCCCTAAACCGCCGTACTCCTGCCTCACAAACACTAGTTAAATATTATTAACCCCTAATCTGCCACCCCTAACATCGCCGCCACCTACCTACATTTATTAACCCCTAATCTGCCGCCCCCAACATCGCTGCCACTATACTAAAGTTATTATAAACCTAAGTCTAACCCTAACCCTAATGCCCCCTAACTTAAATATAATTAAAATAAATCTAAATAAAACCTACTATTAATAACTAAATAATTCCTATTTAAAACTAAATACTTACCTGTAAAATAAACCCTAAGATAGCTACAATATAACTAATAGTTACATTGTATTTAGCTTAGGTTTTATTTTTTATTTTACAGGTAAATTTGTATTTATTTTAACTAGGTAGAATAGTTACTAAATAGTTATTAACTATTTAGTAACTACCTAGCTAAAATAAATACAAATTTACCTGTAAAATAAAACCTAACCTGTCTTACTCTAACACCTAACCTACACTACAATTAAATCAATTACATAAATTAAATACAATTAACTAAATTAAATACAAATACATAAATTACAAAAACAAACAAACACTAAATTACAAAAAATAAAAAACAAATGACAAGATATTTAAAATAATTACACCTAATCTAATAGCCCTATCAAAATAAAAAAGCGTCCCCAAAATAAATAAAAACCATAGCTTAAACTAAACTACCAATAGCCCTTAAAAGGGCCTTTTGGGGGGCATTGCTCTTTTACCTTTAAAAAAAATACAAACAACCCCCCAACAGTAAAACCCACCACCCACACAACCAACCCCCCAAATAAAACCCTAACTAAAAAAACCTAAGCTCCTCATTGCCCTGAAAAAGGCATTTGGATGGGCATTGCCCTTAAAAGGGCATTTAGCTCTATTGCTGCCCAAACCCTAATTTAAAACTAAAACCTACCCAATAAACCCTTAAAAAACCTAACACTAACCCCCGAAGATCCACTTACAGTTTTGAAGACCCGACATCCATCGTCAACGAAGCCGGGAGAAGTCCTCAATGAAGTGGCAAGAAGTCCTCAACGAAGCTGGGAGAAGTCTTCATCCAAGTTGGGAGGAGTGGTCCTCCAGATGGCATCTTCTATCTTCATCCATTCGGCAAGGAGTGGGTCCATCTTCAAGACATCCGGCATGGAGCATTGTCTTCTTATGACGACTCCTGACGAATGAAGGTTCCTTTAAGTGACGTCATCCAAGATGAATTCTATCAGCCAATAGGAATTAAGGTTGAAAAAATCCTATTGGCTGATGCAATCAGCCATTAGGATTGAACTTCTTTCCTATTGGCTGATCCAATCTTGGATGAAGTCACTTAAAGGAACCTTCAATCATCGGGAGTCGTCGTAAGAAGAGGATGCTCTGTGCTGGATGTCTTGAAGATGGACTCGCTCCTCGCCGGATGGATGAAGATATAAGATGCCATCTGGATGAAGACTTCTGTCCATATGGAGGACCATTTCTCCCAGCTTGGATGAAGACTTCTCACGGCTTCGTTGAGGACTTCTTGCCACTTCGTTGAGGACTTCTCCTGGCTTCGTTGACGATGGATGTCGGGTCTTCAAAACTGTAAGTGGATCTTCGGGGGTTAATATTAGGTTTTTTTAAGGGTTTATTGTATGGGTTTTAGTTTTAGATTAGGGTTTGGGCAGCAATATAACTAAATGCCCTTTTAAGGGCAATGCCCATCCAAATGCCCTTTTCAGGGCAATGGGGAGCTTAGTTTTTTTTAGTTAGGGTTTTATTTGGGGGGTTGGTTGTGTGGGTTGTGGGTTTTACTGTTGGGGGTTGTTTGTGGGTTGTGGGTTTTACTGTTGGGGGTTGTTTGTATTTTTTTTTACAGGTAAAAGAGCTGATTTATTTGAGGCAATGCCCTGCAAAAGGCCCTTTTAAGGGCTATTGGTAGTTTAGTTTAGGCTAGGGTTTTTTTTTTATTTTGGGGGGCTATTAGATTAGGTGTAATTAGTTTAAATATCTTGTAATTTGTTTTGTATTTTGTGTAATTTAGTGTTTGTATTTGTAATTTAGGTATTTGTATTTAATGTAGTTAAATGTATTTAATTTAGGTAATGGATTTAATTGTAGTGTAAGGTAAGGTGTTAGTGTAAGACAGGTCAGGTTTTATTTTACAGGTAAATTTGCATTTATTTTAGCTAGGTAGTTAGTAAATAGTTAATAACTATTTAGTAACTATTCTACCTAGTTAAAATAAATACAAACTTGCCTGTAAAATAAAAATAAACCCTAAGCTAGCTACAATGTAACTATTAGTTATATTGTAGCTGCTTAGGGTTTATTTTATAGGCAAGTATTTAGTTTTAAATATGAATTATTTAGTTTTTAATAGTAGGTTTTTTTAGATTTATTTTAATTATATTTAAGTTAGGGGTGTTAGGTAGCGATGTCCCGAACTGTTCACCCACGAACGGTTCACAGCGAACATAGCTTGTTCGCGTTCGCGTTTGTGGGCGAACACATGGCGATGTTTGATCCGCCCCTATGTGTCATCATTGTGGAAACTTTGACCCTTTATGTCACAGCCGCCTGACACATTAGAGCCAATCAACATCAGACACTCCCTCACAGACCCTCCCAGCTACTCGGAATCCGCCATTTTAGACTCATAACGACCTTGCTTTCTTAATGAGAGGACGTGTTGTGTTTTTGCTCCTGACATTAATAGGAAAAACATAGCTAGGCTAGTGTATTTACAGTCCAGAAGGACTCCACTCATCTCTGCTGCAAGCACAGCACCCCAAAAAGCCCTTTTTAGGGCTATATTTCGTGCCGGTTTTTTTTTTTTCGTTTTTTTTTATTAGCATTTGCCTGGCTTTCAGCTGTGTGTTTAAGGCTCACAGCATATGCTGTGACTACTGCCACCACTGATATCTCCCTAACAACATTAGTTTAAATTTAACTAACCAAAAAATTTAATTATTTTTCTAGTGTAATTTTTTTTCATTTTCTATCAGGCCAGTGTCACACAGCATATACTCTGGTTCATTGCTCTGTGCCAGCCAGCAGCCACCAGTGTTAATATCCGTTTATAACATTATTTTAAATTTAAAAAAATAAATAAAAAAAATAAAAAATATTTTGCTAGTGTAATCTAATTACATTTACTATCAGGCCTGTGTCTGTCAGGCTCACTCAGCATTAATATACCTCATTTTTTTTCAGTCTTTTGGTTAATTGGTCTGTGCCAGGCAGCTACCCAGCACTCATATCTATTCTTCTTCACCTTAATTTTAATATATAAAAAAAGTTTAAATTTGTTTGCTAGTGTAATCTAATATAATTTTCTATCCGGCCTGTGTGTTTTGCTGACATAGAGAGCCTACTGTGTTTACTTGCTGCCCTCCCTAGTCTATGAGCCACGACTCATATGTGTTTAACCTTTTTTAATTTCCCCCCCAAAAAATAATTTCAATCATTTTTCTAGTGTAATCTAATAGTATTTTCTATCAGGCGTGTGTGTATCCGACTTACAGAGCCTACTGTTTTTAATAGCTGGCCTTCCAAGGCTATCAGCCACGACTCATATGTATGTGCTTAACCTTTTTCTTAAAATTTCCAAAAAAAAGTCTTTAAATCATTATGCTAGTGTAATCTAATTGTATTTTCTATCAGGCCTGTGTCTAACTGTCTGACTTACACAGCATACTGTTGTTATAATTGCTGCCCTACGTAGCAGCCAGCCAGTGCAACCACTCATAGAGTCATATGTGCATTGCACTTCTTAACATAATTTTAATATTAAAATCTAAAATTTTAAAATATTTTGCTAGTGTAATCTAACTTAATTTTCTATCAGGCCTGTGTTTTTGTCACTTACACAGCATACTGTGTTAAATTGCTGCCCTACCTACCATCCACGACTCATATCTGCCAGCCTGTGTGCCAGGCCCAACTAGCCAATTAGTGGCACCAATCACAATTCTTATAACAGTAATTAAAAAAAAAAATCATAATTTTTTGGACTGCAAATATTCAGTCTCCTAGTGCCATTGAATTGCATTTACCTCCTGCCTGCCACTGCCAGCCTTTTGTGCCAGGCCGTCTAGCCAACTATTTACACCAATTATAATTGTTGTCAAAGACAGTATAGTTAGTAATTTAAATAAAAAATTTTTTATTGTTGATCTTAATCCTCAGTTTGCTCGTGCCCTAGAATTGCACTTTTCTACTGCCTTCCAAGCCTGTGTGCCAGGCCTACTTGAAAAATATTTATACCAATCATAGTTGTTGTGACAGTATTCTTAATAATTAAAAATTAAAATTGTTGGTAATAGTTGTTGAGAATCCTCAGTTTGCTGGTGCCATTGAATAGCACTTTCCTGCTGCCTTGCAGCCTGCTGTGAGCCAGGCCCACCTAGCCAATTGTTGCCAGCAATCATATTTTTTTAACAGTATTGCAAAAATTGTCAATCATCACTGTTTTGACTGTCAGTAATCAGTCTCCAAGTGTCCTTGAATTGCATCTACCACCTGCCTGCCAGCCTTTTGTGCCAGGCCGTCTTGCCAACTATTTACACCAATCATATTTTTTTGTCACAGTATAGTTACTAATTAAAATTAAAAAATTCTTGATTGTTGATGTTCTTAATCCTCAGTTTGCTCGTGCCCTAGAATTGCACTTATTTACTGCCTTCCAAGCCTGTGTGCCAGGCCTACTTGAAAAATATTTACACCAATCATATTTGTTGTGACAGTATTCTTAGTAATTAAAAATTAAAATTTTTGTTAATAGTTGTTGTGAATCCTCAGTTTGCTGGTGCCAGTGAATAGCACTTTCCTCCTGCCTTGCAGCCTGCTGTGTGCCCGGCCCACCTAGCCAATTATTGCCAGCAATCATATTTCTTTTAACAGTATTGCAAAAATTGTCAATCATCACTGTTTTGACTGTCAGTAATCAGTCTCCTAGTGTCCTTGAATTGCATTTACCTCCTGCCTGCCAGCCTTTTGTGCCAGGCCGTCTTGCCAACTATTTACACCAATCATAATTGTTGTCACAGTATAGTTAATAATTAAAATTAAAAAAATCTTGATTGTTGATGATCTTAATCCTCAGTTTGCTCGTGCCCTAGAATTGCACTTTTTTACTTCCTTGCAAGACTGTGTGCCAGGCCTACTTGAAAAATATTTACACCAATCATATTTGTTGTGACAGTATTCTTAATAATTAAAAATTAAAATTTTTGTTAATAGTTGTTGTGAATCTTCAGTTTGCTGGTGCCATTGAATAGCACTTTCCTCCTGCCTTGCAGCCTGCTGTGAGCCAGGCCCAACTAGCCAATTGTTGCCAGCAATCATATTTCTTTTAACAGTATTGCAAAAATTGTCAATCATCACTGTTTTGACTGTCAGTAATCAGTCTCCTAGTGTCCTTGAATTGCATATACCTCCTGCCTGCCAGCCTTTTGTGCCAGGCCGTCTTGCCAACTTTTTACACCAATCCTAATTTTTTGTCACAGTACAGTTACTAATTAAAATTAAAAAATTCTTGATTGTTTATGATCTTAATCCTCAGTTTGCTCGTGCCCTAGAATTGCACTTTTTTACTTCCTTGCAAGACTGTGTGCCAGGCCTACTTGAAAAATATTTACACCAATCATATTTGTTGTGACAGTATTCTTAATAATTAAAAATTAAAATTTTTGTTAATAGTTGTTGTGAATCTTCAGTTTGCTGGTGCCATTGAATAGCACTTTCCTCCTGCCTTGCAGCCTGCTGTGAGCCAGGCCCAACTAGCCAATTGTTGCCAGCAATCATATTTCTTTTAACAGTATTGCAAAAATTGTCAATCATCACTGTTTTGACTGTCAGTAATCAGTCTCCTAGTGTCCTTGAATTGCATATACCTCCTGCCTGCCAGCCTTTTGTGCCAGGCCGTCTTGCCAACTTTTTACACCAATCCTAATTTTTTGTCACAGTACAGTTACTAATTAAAATTAAACAATTCTTGATTGTTTATGATCTTAATCCTCAGTTTGCTCGTGCCCTAGAATTGCACTTTTTTACTTCCTTGCAAGACTGTGTGCCAGGCCTACTTGAAAAATATTTACACCAATCATATTTGTTGTGACAGTATTCTAATAATTAAAAATTAAAATTTTTGGTAATAGTTGTTGTGAATCCTCTGTTTGCTGGTGCCATTGAATAGCACTTTCCTCCTGCCTTGCAGCCTGCTGTGAGCCAGGCCCACCTAGCCAATTGTTGTCAGCAATCATATTTCTGTTAACAGTATTGCAAAAATTGCCAATCATCACTGTTTTGACTGTCAGTAATCAGTCTCCTAGTGTCCTTGAATTGCATCTACCTCCTGCCTGCCAGCCTTTTGAGCCAGGCCATCTTGCCAACTATTTACACCAATCCTAATTTTTTGTCACAGTATAGTTACTAATTAAAATTAAAAAAAATCTTGATGGTTGATGATCTTAATCCTCATTTTGCTCGTGCCCTAGAATTGCACTTTTCTACAGCCTTCCAAGCCTGTGTGCCATGCCTACTTAAAAAATATTTACACCAATCATATTTGTTGTGACAGTATTCTAATAATTAAAAATTAAAATTTTTGGTAATAGCTGTTGTGAATCCTCAGTTTGCTGGTGCCATTGAATAGCACTTTCCTCCTGCCTTGCAGCCTGCTGTGAGCCAGGCCCACCTAGCCAATTGTTGCCTGCAATCATATTTCTGTTAACAGTATTGCAAACATTGTCAATCATCACTGTTTTGACTGTCAGTAATCAGTCTCCTAGTGTCCTTGAATTGCATCTACCTCCTGCCTGCCAGCCTTTTGTGCCAGGCCGTCTTGCCAACTTTTTACACCAAACCTAATTTTTTGTCACATTACAGTTACTAATTAAAGTTAAAAAATTCTTGATTGTTTATGATCTTAATCCTCAGTTTGCTCGTGCCCTAGAATTGCACTTTTTTACTTCCTTGCAAGACTGTGTGCCAGGCCTACTTGAAAAATATTTACACCAATCATATTTGTTGTGACAGTATTCTAATAATTAAAAATTAAAATTTTTGGTAATAGTTGTTGTGAATCCTCAGTTTGCTGGTGCCATTGAATAGCACTTTCCTCCTGCCTTGCAGCCTGCTGTGAGCCAGGCCCACCTAGCCAATTGTTGTCAGCAATCATATTTCTGTTAACAGTATTGCAAAAATTGCCAATCATCACTGTTTTGACTGTCAGTAATCAGTCTCCTAGTGTCCTTAAATTGCATCTACCTCCTGCCTGCCAGTTTTTTGAGCCAGACCATCTTGCCAACTATTTACACCAATCCTAATTTTTTGTCACAGTATAGTTACTAATTAAAATTAAAAAATCTTGATTGTTGATGATCTTAATCCTCATTTTGCTCGTGCCCTAGAATTGCACTTTTCTACAGCCTTCCAAGCCTGTGTGCCAGGCCTACTTAAAAAATATTTACACCAATCATATTTGTTGTGACAGTATTCTAATAATTAAAAATTAAAATTTTTGGTAATAGCTGTTGTGAATCCTCAGTTTGCTGGTGCCATTGAATAGCACTTTCCTCCTGCCTTGCAGCCTGCTGTGAGCCAGGCCCACCTAGCCAATTGTTGCCAGCAATCATATTTCTGTTAACAGTATTGCAAACATTGTCAATCATCACTGTTTTGACTGTCAGTAATCAGTCTCCTAGTGTCCTTGAATTGCATCTACCTCCTGCCTGCCAGCCTTTTGTGCCAGGCCGTCTTGCCAACTTTTTACACCAATCATAATTGTTGTCACAGTATAGTTAATAATTAAAATTAAAAAAATCTTGATTGTTGATGATCTTAATCCTCAGTTTGCTCGTGCCCTAGAATTGCACTTTTTTACTTCCTTGCAAGACTGTGTGCCAGGCCTACTTGAAAAATATTTACACCAATCATATTTGTTGTGACAGTATTCTTAATAATTAAAAATTAAAATTTTTGTTAATAGTTGTTGTGAATCTTCAGTTTGCTGGTGCCATTGAATAGCACTTTCCTCCTGCCTTGCAGCCTGCTGTGAGCCAGGCCCAACTAGCCAATTGTTGCCAGCAATCATATTTCTTTTAACAGTATTGCAAAAATTGTCAATCATCACTGTTTTGACTGTCAGTAATCAGTCTCCTAGTGTCCTTGAATTGCATATACCTCCTGCCTGCCAGCCTTTTGTGCCAGGCCGTCTTGCCAACTTTTTACACCAATCCTAATTTTTTGTCACAGTACAGTTACTAATTAAAATTAAAAAATTCTTGATTGTTTATGATCTTAATCCTCAGTTTGCTCGTGCCCTAGAATTGCACTTTTTTACTTCCTTGCAAGACTGTGTGCCAGGCCTACTTGAAAAATATTTACACCAATCATATTTGTTGTGACAGTATTCTTAATAATTAAAAATTAAAATTTTTGTTAATAGTTGTTGTGAATCTTCAGTTTGCTGGTGCCATTGAATAGCACTTTCCTCCTGCCTTGCAGCCTGCTGTGAGCCAGGCCCAACTAGCCAATTGTTGCCAGCAATCATATTTCTTTTAACAGTATTGCAAAAATTGTCAATCATCACTGTTTTGACTGTCAGTAATCAGTCTCCTAGTGTCCTTGAATTGCATATACCTCCTGCCTGCCAGCCTTTTGTGCCAGGCCGTCTTGCCAACTTTTTACACCAATCCTAATTTTTTGTCACAGTACAGTTACTAATTAAAATTAAACAATTCTTGATTGTTTATGATCTTAATCCTCAGTTTGCTCGTGCCCTAGAATTGCACTTTTTTACTTCCTTGCAAGACTGTGTGCCAGGCCTACTTGAAAAATATTTACACCAATCATATTTGTTGTGACAGTATTCTAATAATTAAAAATTAAAATTTTTGGTAATAGTTGTTGTGAATCCTCTGTTTGCTGGTGCCATTGAATAGCACTTTCCTCCTGCCTTGCAGCCTGCTGTGAGCCAGGCCCACCTAGCCAATTGTTGTCAGCAATCATATTTCTGTTAACAGTATTGCAAAAATTGCCAATCATCACTGTTTTGACTGTCAGTAATCAGTCTCCTAGTGTCCTTGAATTGCATCTACCTCCTGCCTGCCAGCCTTTTGAGCCAGGCCATCTTGCCAACTATTTACACCAATCCTAATTTTTTGTCACAGTATAGTTACTAATTAAAATTAAAAAAAATCTTGATTGTTGATGATCTTAATCCTCATTTTGCTCGTGCCCTAGAATTGCACTTTTCTACAGCCTTCCAAGCCTGTGTGCCATGCCTACTTAAAAAATATTTACACCAATCATATTTGTTGTGACAGTATTCTAATAATTAAAAATTAAAATTTTTGGTAATAGCTGTTGTGAATCCTCAGTTTGCTGGTGCCATTGAATAGCACTTTCCTCCTGCCTTGCAGCCTGCTGTGAGCCAGGCCCACCTAGCCAATTGTTGCCTGCAATCATATTTCTGTTAACAGTATTGCAAACATTGTCAATCATCACTGTTTTGACTGTCAGTAATCAGTCTCCTAGTGTCCTTGAATTGCATCTACCTCCTGCCTGCCAGCCTTTTGTGCCAGGCCGTCTTGCCAACTTTTTACACCAAACCTAATTTTTTGTCACATTACAGTTACTAATTAAAGTTAAAAAATTCTTGATTGTTTATGATCTTAATCCTCAGTTTGCTCGTGCCCTAGAATTGCACTTTTTTACTTCCTTGCAAGACTGTGTGCCAGGCCTACTTGAAAAATATTTACACCAATCATATTTGTTGTGACAGTATTCTAATAATTAAAAATTAAAATTTTTGGTAATAGTTGTTGTGAATCCTCAGTTTGCTGGTGCCATTGAATAGCACTTTCCTCCTGCCTTGCAGCCTGCTGTGAGCCAGGCCCACCTAGCCAATTGTTGTCAGCAATCATATTTCTGTTAACAGTATTGCAAAAATTGCCAATCATCACTGTTTTGACTGTCAGTAATCAGTCTCCTAGTGTCCTTAAATTGCATCTACCTCCTGCCTGCCAGTTTTTGAGCCAGACCATCTTGCCAACTATTTACACCAATCCTAATTTTTTGTCACAGTATAGTTACTAATTAAAATTAAAAAAATCTTGATTGTTGATGATCTTAATCCTCATTTTGCTTGTGCCCTAGAATTGCACTTTTCTACAGCCTTCCAAGCCTGTGTGCCAGGCCTACTTAAAAATATTTACACCAATCATATTTGTTGTGACAGTATTCTAATAATTAAAAATTAAAATTTTTGGTAATAGCTGTTGTGAATCCTCAGTTTGCTGGTGCCATTGAATAGCACTTTCCTCCTGCCTTGCAGCCTGCTGTGAGCCAGGCCCACCTAGCCAATTGTTGCCAGCAATCATATTTCTGTTAACAGTATTGCAAACATTGTCAATCATCACTGTTTTGACTGTCAGTAATCAGTCTCCTAGTGTCCTTGAATTGCATCTACCTCCTGCCTGCCAGCCTTTTGTGCCAGGCCGTCTTGCCAACTTTTTACACCAATCATAATTGTTGTCACAGTATAGTTAATAATTAAAATTAAAAAAATCTTGATTGTTGATGATCTTAATCCTCAGTTTGCTCGTGCCCTAGAATTGCACTTTTTTACTTCCTTGCAAGACTGTGTGCCAGGCCTACTTGAAAAATATTTACACCAATCATATTTGTTGTGACAGTATTCTTAATAATTAAAAATTAAAATTTTTGTTAATAGTTGTTGTGAATCTTCAGTTTGCTGGTGCCATTGAATAGCACTTTCCTCCTGCCTTGCAGCCTGCTGTGAGCCAGGCCCAACTAGCCAATTGTTGCCAGCAATCATATTTCTTTTAACAGTATTGCAAAAATTGTCAATCATCACTGTTTTGACTGTCAGTAATCAGTCTCCTAGTGTCCTTGAATTGCATATACCTCCTGCCTGCCAGCCTTTTGTGCCAGGCCGTCTTGCCAACTTTTTACACCAATCCTAATTTTTTGTCACAGTACAGTTACTAATTAAAATTAAAAAATTCTTGATTGTTTATGATCTTAATCCTCAGTTTGCTCGTGCCCTAGAATTGCACTTTTTTACTTCCTTGCAAGACTGTGTGCCAGGCCTACTTGAAAAATATTTACACCAATCATATTTGTTGTGACAGTATTCTTAATAATTAAAAATTAAAATTTTTGTTAATAGTTGTTGTGAATCTTCAGTTTGCTGGTGCCATTGAATAGCACTTTCCTCCTGCCTTGCAGCCTGCTGTGAGCCAGGCCCAACTAGCCAATTGTTGCCAGCAATCATATTTCTTTTAACAGTATTGCAAAAATTGTCAATCATCACTGTTTTGACTGTCAGTAATCAGTCTCCTAGTGTCCTTGAATTGCATATACCTCCTGCCTGCCAGCCTTTTGTGCCAGGCCGTCTTGCCAACTTTTTACACCAATCCTAATTTTTTGTCACAGTACAGTTACTAATTAAAATTAAACAATTCTTGATTGTTTATGATCTTAATCCTCAGTTTGCTCGTGCCCTAGAATTGCACTTTTTTACTTCCTTGCAAGACTGTGTGCCAGGCCTACTTGAAAAATATTTACACCAATCATATTTGTTGTGACAGTATTCTAATAATTAAAAATTAAAATTTTTGGTAATAGTTGTTGTGAATCCTCTGTTTGCTGGTGTCATTGAATAGCACTTTCCTCCTGCCTTGCAGCCTGCTGTGAGCCAGGCCCACCTAGCCAATTGTTGTCAGCAATCATATTTCTGTTAACAGTATTGCAAAAATTGCCAATCATCACTGTTTTGACTGTCAGTAATCAGTCTCCTAGTGTCCTTGAATTGCATCTACCTCCTGCCTGCCAGCCTTTTGAGCCAGACTGTCTTGCCAACTTTTTACACCAATCCTAATTTTTTGTCACAGTACAGTTACTAATTAAAATTAAAAAATTCTTGATTGTTTATGATCTTAATCCTCAGTTTGCTCGTGCCCTAGAATTGCACTTTTTTACTTCCTTGCAAGACTGTGTGCCAGGCCTACTTGAAAAATATTTACACCAATCATATTTGTTGTGACAGTATTCTAATAATTAAAAATTAAAATTTTTGGTAATAGTTGTTGTGAATCCTCAGTTTGCTGGTGCCATTGAATAGCACTTTCCTCCTGCCTTGCAGCCTGCTGTGAGCCAGGCCCACCTAGCCAATTGTTGTCAGCAATCATATTTCTGTTAACAGTATTGCAAAAATTGCCAATCATCACTGTTTTGACTGTCAGTAATCAGTCTCCTAGTGTCCTTAAATTGCATCTACCTCCTGCCTGCCAGTTTTTTGAGCCAGACCATCTTGCCAACTATTTACACCAATCCTAATTTTTTGTCACAGTATAGTTACTAATTAAAATTTAAAAAATCTTGATTGTTGATGATCTTAATCCTCATTTTGCTCGTGCCCTAGAATTGCACTTTTCTACAGCCTTCCAAGCCTGTGTGCCAGGCCTACTTAAAAAATATTTACACCAATCATATTTGTTGTGACAGTATTCTAATAATTAAAAATTAAAATTTTTGGTAATAGCTGTTGTGAATCCTCAGTTTGCTGGTGCCATTGAATAGCACTTTCCTCCTGCCTTGCAGCCTGCTGTGAGCCAGGCCCACCTAGCCAATTGTTGCCAGCAATCATATTTCTGTTAACAGTATTGCAAACATTGTCAATCATCACTGTTTTGACTGTCAGTAATCAGTCTCCTAGTGTCCTTGAATTGCATCTACCTCCTGCCTGCCAGCCTTTTGTGCCAGGCCGTCTTGCCAACTTTTTACACCAATCATAATTGTTGTCACAGTATAGTTAATAATTAAAATTAAAAAAATCTTGATTGTTGATGATCTTAATCCTCAGTTTGCTCGTGCCCTAGAATTGCACTTTTTTACTTCCTTGCAAGACTGTGTGCCAGGCCTACTTGAAAAATATTTACACCAATCATATTTGTTGTGACAGTATTCTTAATAATTAAAAATTAAAATTTTTGTTAATAGTTGTTGTGAATCTTCAGTTTGCTGGTGCCATTGAATAGCACTTTCCTCCTGCCTTGCAGCCTGCTGTGAGCCAGGCCCAACTAGCCAATTGTTGCCAGCAATCATATTTCTTTTAACAGTATTGCAAAAATTGTCAATCATCACTGTTTTGACTGTCAGTAATCAGTCTCCTAGTGTCCTTGAATTGCATATACCTCCTGCCTGCCAGCCTTTTGTGCCAGGCCGTCTTGCCAACTTTTTACACCAATCCTAATTTTTTGTCACAGTACAGTTACTAATTAAAATTAAAAAATTCTTGATTGTTTATGATCTTAATCCTCAGTTTGCTCGTGCCCTAGAATTGCACTTTTTTACTTCCTTGCAAGACTGTGTGCCAGGCCTACTTGAAAAATATTTACACCAATCATATTTGTTGTGACAGTATTCTTAATAATTAAAAATTAAAATTTTTGTTAATAGTTGTTGTGAATCTTCAGTTTGCTGGTGCCATTGAATAGCACTTTCCTCCTGCCTTGCAGCCTGCTGTGAGCCAGGCCCAACTAGCCAATTGTTGCCAGCAATCATATTTCTTTTAACAGTATTGCAAAAATTGTCAATCATCACTGTTTTGACTGTCAGTAATCAGTCTCCTAGTGTCCTTGAATTGCATATACCTCCTGCCTGCCAGCCTTTTGTGCCAGGCCGTCTTGCCAACTTTTTACACCAATCCTAATTTTTTGTCACAGTACAGTTACTAATTAAAATTAAACAATTCTTGATTGTTTATGATCTTAATCCTCAGTTTGCTCGTGCCCTAGAATTGCACTTTTTTACTTCCTTGCAAGACTGTGTGCCAGGCCTACTTGAAAAATATTTACACCAATCATATTTGTTGTGACAGTATTCTAATAATTAAAAATTAAAATTTTTGGTAATAGTTGTTGTGAATCCTCTGTTTGCTGGTGCCATTGAATAGCACTTTCCTCCTGCCTTGCAGCCTGCTGTGAGCCAGGCCCACCTAGCCAATTGTTGTCAGCAATCATATTTCTGTTAACAGTATTGCAAAAATTGCCAATCATCACTGTTTTGACTGTCAGTAATCAGTCTCCTAGTGTCCTTGAATTGCATCTACCTCCTGCCTGCCAGCCTTTTGAGCCAGGCCATCTTGCCAACTATTTACACCAATCCTAATTTTTTGTCACAGTATAGTTACTAATTAAAATTAAAAAAAATCTTGATTGTTGATGATCTTAATCCTCATTTTGCTCGTGCCCTAGAATTGCACTTTTCTACAGCCTTCCAAGCCTGTGTGCCATGCCTACTTAAAAAATATTTACACCAATCATATTTGTTGTGACAGTATTCTAATAATTAAAAATTAAAATTTTTGGTAATAGCTGTTGTGAATCCTCAGTTTGCTGGTGCCATTGAATAGCACTTTCCTCCTGCCTTGCAGCCTGCTGTGAGCCAGGCCCACCTAGCCAATTGTTGCCTGCAATCATATTTCTGTTAACAGTATTGCAAACATTGTCAATCATCACTGTTTTGACTGTCAGTAATCAGTCTCCTAGTGTCCTTGAATTGCATCTACCTCCTGCCTGCCAGCCTTTTGTGCCAGGCCGTCTTGCCAACTTTTTACACCAAACCTAATTTTTTGTCACATTACAGTTACTAATTAAAGTTAAAAAATTCTTGATTGTTTATGATCTTAATCCTCAGTTTGCTCGTGCCCTAGAATTGCACTTTTTTACTTCCTTGCAAGACTGTGTGCCAGGCCTACTTGAAAAATATTTACACCAATCATATTTGTTGTGACAGTATTCTAATAATTAAAAATTAAAATTTTTGGTAATAGTTGTTGTGAATCCTCAGTTTGCTGGTGCCATTGAATAGCACTTTCCTCCTGCCTTGCAGCCTGCTGTGAGCCAGGCCCACCTAGCCAATTGTTGTCAGCAATCATATTTCTGTTAACAGTATTGCAAAAATTGCCAATCATCACTGTTTTGACTGTCAGTAATCAGTCTCCTAGTGTCCTTAAATTGCATCTACCTCCTGCCTGCCAGTTTTTTGAGCCAGACCATCTTGCCAACTATTTACACCAATCCTAATTTTTTGTCACAGTATAGTTACTAATTAAAATTAAAAAAATCTTGATTGTTGATGATCTTAATCCTCATTTTGCTTGTGCCCTAGAATTGCACTTTTCTACAGCCTTCCAAGCCTGTGTGCCAGGCCTACTTAAAAAATATTTACACCAATCATATTTGTTGTGACAGTATTCTAATAATTAAAAATTAAAATTTTTGGTAATAGCTGTTGTGAATCCTCAGTTTGCTGGTGCCATTGAATAGCACTTTCCTCCTGCCTTGCAGCCTGCTGTGAGCCAGGCCCACCTAGCCAATTGTTGCCAGCAATCATATTTCTGTTAACAGTATTGCAAACATTGTCAATCATCACTGTTTTGACTGTCAGTAATCAGTCTCCTAGTGTCCTTGAATTGCATCTACCTCCTGCCTGCCAGCCTTTTGTGCCAGGCCGTCTTGCCAACTTTTTACACCAATCATAATTGTTGTCACAGTATAGTTAATAATTAAAATTAAAAAAATCTTGATTGTTGATGATCTTAATCCTCAGTTTGCTCGTGCCCTAGAATTGCACTTTTTTACTTCCTTGCAAGACTGTGTGCCAGGCCTACTTGAAAAATATTTACACCAATCATATTTGTTGTGACAGTATTCTTAATAATTAAAAATTAAAATTTTTGTTAATAGTTGTTGTGAATCTTCAGTTTGCTGGTGCCATTGAATAGCACTTTCCTCCTGCCTTGCAGCCTGCTGTGAGCCAGGCCCAACTAGCCAATTGTTGCCAGCAATCATATTTCTTTTAACAGTATTGCAAAAATTGTCAATCATCACTGTTTTGACTGTCAGTAATCAGTCTCCTAGTGTCCTTGAATTGCATATACCTCCTGCCTGCCAGCCTTTTGTGCCAGGCCGTCTTGCCAACTTTTTACACCAATCCTAATTTTTTGTCACAGTACAGTTACTAATTAAAATTAAAAAATTCTTGATTGTTTATGATCTTAATCCTCAGTTTGCTCGTGCCCTAGAATTGCACTTTTTTACTTCCTTGCAAGACTGTGTGCCAGGCCTACTTGAAAAATATTTACACCAATCATATTTGTTGTGACAGTATTCTTAATAATTAAAAATTAAAATTTTTGTTAATAGTTGTTGTGAATCTTCAGTTTGCTGGTGCCATTGAATAGCACTTTCCTCCTGCCTTGCAGCCTGCTGTGAGCCAGGCCCAACTAGCCAATTGTTGCCAGCAATCATATTTCTTTTAACAGTATTGCAAAAATTGTCAATCATCACTGTTTTGACTGTCAGTAATCAGTCTCCTAGTGTCCTTGAATTGCATATACCTCCTGCCTGCCAGCCTTTTGTGCCAGGCCGTCTTGCCAACTTTTTACACCAATCCTAATTTTTTGTCACAGTACAGTTACTAATTAAAATTAAACAATTCTTGATTGTTTATGATCTTAATCCTCAGTTTGCTCGTGCCCTAGAATTGCACTTTTTTACTTCCTTGCAAGACTGTGTGCCAGGCCTACTTGAAAAATATTTACACCAATCATATTTGTTGTGACAGTATTCTAATAATTAAAAATTAAAATTTTTGGTAATAGTTGTTGTGAATCCTCTGTTTGCTGGTGTCATTGAATAGCACTTTCCTCCTGCCTTGCAGCCTGCTGTGAGCCAGGCCCACCTAGCCAATTGTTGTCAGCAATCATATTTCTGTTAACAGTATTGCAAAAATTGCCAATCATCACTGTTTTGACTGTCAGTAATCAGTCTCCTAGTGTCCTTGAATTGCATCTACCTCCTGCCTGCCAGCCTTTTGAGCCAGACTGTCTTGCCAACTTTTTACACCAATCCTAATTTTTTGTCACAGTACAGTTACTAATTAAAATTAAAAAATTCTTGATTGTTTATGATCTTAATCCTCAGTTTGCTCGTGCCCTAGAATTGCACTTTTTTACTTCCTTGCAAGACTGTGTGCCAGGCCTACTTGAAAAATATTTACACCAATCATATTTGTTGTGACAGTATTCTTAATAATTAAAAATTAAAATTTTTGTTAATAGTTGTTGTGAATCTTCAGTTTGCTGGTGCCATTGAATAGCACTTTCCTCCTGCCTTGCAGCCTGCTGTGAGCCAGGCCCAACTAGCCAATTGTTGCCAGCAATCATATTTCTTTTAACAGTATTGCAAAAATTGTCAATCATCACTGTTTTGACTGTCAGTAATCAGTCTCCTAGTGTCCTTGAATTGCATCTACCTCCTGCCTGCCAGCCTTTTGTGCCAGGCCGTCTTGCCAACTTCTTACACCAATCCTAATTTTTTGTCACAGTACAGTTACTAATTCAAATTAAAAAATTCTTGATTGTTTATGATCTTAATCCTCAGTTTGCTCGTGCCCTAGAATTGTACTTTTTTACTTCCTTGCAAGACTGTGTGCCAGGCCTACTTGAAAAATATTTACACCAATCATATTTGTTGTGACAGTATTCTAATAATTAAAAATTAAAATTTTTGGTAATAGTTGTTGTGAATCCTCAGTTTGCTGGTGCCATTGAATAGCACTTTCCTCCTGCCTTGCAGCCTGCTGTGAGCCAGGCCCAACTAGCCAATTGTTGTCAGCAATCATATTTCTGTTAACAGTATTGCAAAAATTGTCAATCATCACTGTTTTGACTGTCAGTAATCAGTCTCCTAGTGTCCTTGAATTGCATCTACCTCCTGCCTGCCAGCCTTTTGTGCCAGGCCGTCTTGCCAACTATTTACACCAATCCTAATTTTTTGTCACAGTATAGTTACTAATTAAAATTAAAAAAATCTTGATTGTTGATGATCTTAATCCTCATTTTGCTCGTGCCCTAGAATTGCACTTTTCTACAGCCTTCCAAGCCTGTGTGCCAGGCCTACTTAAAAAATATTTACACCAATCATATTTGTTGTGACAGTATTCTAATAATTAAAAATTAAAATTTTTGGTAATAGTTGTTGTGAATCCTCTGTTTGCTGGTGCCATTGAATAGCACTTTCCTCCTGCCTTGCAGCCTGCTGTGAGCCAGGCCCACCTAGCCAATTGTTGTCAGCAATCATATTTCTGTTAACAGTATTGCAAAAATTGCCAATCATCACTGTTTTGACTGTCAGTAATCAGTCTCCTAGTGTCCTTGAATTGCATCTACCTCCTGCCTGCCAGCCTTTTGAGCCAGGCCATCTTGCCAACTATTTACACCAATCCTAATTTTTTGTCACAGTATAGTTACTAATTAAAATTAAAAAAAATCTTGATTGTTGATGATCTTAATCCTCATTTTGCTCGTGCCCTAGAATTGCACTTTTCTACAGCCTTCCAAGCCTGTGTGCCATGCCTACTTAAAAAATATTTACACCAATCATATTTGTTGTGACAGTATTCTAATAATTAAAAATTAAAATTTTTGGTAATAGCTGTTGTGAATCCTCAGTTTGCTGGTGCCATTGAATAGCACTTTCCTCCTGCCTTGCAGCCTGCTGTGAGCCAGGCCCACCTAGCCAATTGTTGCCTGCAATCATATTTCTGTTAACAGTATTGCAAACATTGTCAATCATCACTGTTTTGACTGTCAGTAATCAGTCTCCTAGTGTCCTTGAATTGCATCTACCTCCTGCCTGCCAGCCTTTTGTGCCAGGCCGTCTTGCCAACTTTTTACACCAAACCTAATTTTTTGTCACATTACAGTTACTAATTAAAGTTAAAAAATTCTTGATTGTTTATGATCTTAATCCTCAGTTTGCTCGTGCCCTAGAATTGCACTTTTTTACTTCCTTGCAAGACTGTGTGCCAGGCCTACTTGAAAAATATTTACACCAATCATATTTGTTGTGACAGTATTCTAATAATTAAAAATTAAAATTTTTGGTAATAGTTGTTGTGAATCCTCAGTTTGCTGGTGCCATTGAATAGCACTTTCCTCCTGCCTTGCAGCCTGCTGTGAGCCAGGCCCACCTAGCCATTTGTTGCCAGCAATCATATTTCTTTTAACAGTATTGCAAAAATTGTCAATCATCACTGTTTTGACTGTCAGTAATCAGTCTCCTAGTGGCCTTGAATTGCATCTATCTCCTGACTGCCAGCCTTTTGTGCCAGGCCGTCTTGCCAACTATTTACACCAATCATAATTGTCGTCACAGTATAGTTACTAATTAAAATTAAAACATTTTTGATTGTTGATCTTAATCCTCAGTTTGCTCGTGCCATTGAATTGCACTTTTCTACTGCCTGCCAGCCTGTGTGCCAGGCCCAACTATCCAATTAGTGCCAGCAATCATATTTCTTTTAACAGTATTGCAAAATTGTCAATCATCACTGTTTTGACTGTCAATCTGCAGTCTACTAGTGCCCTTGAATTGCATTTTCCTCCTGCCTGCCTGCCTGTGTGCCAGTCCCAACTAGCCAATTAGTGCCACCACTCATATTTATTGTAACAGGATTGGAATTTTTGTTAATCATAACTGTTTTGACTGTGATTCTTCAGTCTCCTAGTGCCATTGAATTGCAGTTTCCTTTCTCCCAGTGTATGTGCCAGACAGGCCCATTTGCCAACTAGTGCCAAACAATCATATTTGTTTCCACAGTACTTGTAATATTTTAAAAAATTAACAATTTGTGATTTTTAAAACATCTGTCTTTTTTGTTGTTGTCAGTCTCACAGCGTATACTGTGCCCACTTTCACAGTGCCACCACTCAATTGGTGTAATAGTATTGTTAGTGTCCATTTAAAAAAAAATGACAGGCAGAGGCAGGCCACCCCGCAGGTTCCGTGGTCGTGGTGCTGTGATTCCTTTAGACCCTACAAATATGCACATTGTTCAGATGCCGGGTGCCAGGGGGGACGCAAAAACTTCTGAGGAGGACCTAGTTGAATGGCTAACACAGGACACCCAATCTTCTTCAGCTTCCGCTGCTAGTCCTCCTAACCTTGATGCACCATCTAAGTCCAGCTGTGCTTTGGGCAGGTCTCAAGTGACCAGTGCCACTCCCCCGCCTGTCGCCACCACCAACACTAGCACCACAGCCGCTTCACTTGATCTGTCACAGGAGTTATTGACACATCATTTGGAAGAAATAGTGATCAGTCTCAGTCAGGCAGCATTACCGACATGGAGGTACGGTGTGATGATGATGATGATGTTGTACCCACTGCTGCTTCCTTTCTTGATGTTCCAGATACAAGTGAAGCGGTTGATAATGATGTTTCGGTGGATGTCACGTGGGTGCCTGCTAGAAGAGAAGAAGAAGAGGGGGAAAGTTCAGATGGGGAGAGAGAGAGGAGGAGGAGACGATTTGGAAGCACGGGGAGGTCGTCTCAAGGAGCTAGTGGCACAGTCAGACAGCATGCATTATCACCAGGGGTCAGCCAGACAGCACGCCGACGCCCATCAACGCATGCTGTTGCCACCACCAGAATGCCTTCATCGCAGAGCTCAGCAGTGTGGCATTTTTTTTGTGTGTCTGCCTCTGACAACAGCGATGCCATTTGCAACCTGTGCCAAAAGAAACTGAGTCGTGGGAAGTCCAACAGCCACCTAGGTACAACTGCTTTGCGAAGGCACATGGTCTCCCATCACAAAGGCCAATGGGAAGAACACATGAGTAGAAGCAGCACACAAAGTGAAAGCCGCCCTCCTCCTCCTGCTCCAGCATCTTCAGCCACGTCAACCAGTGCTGTCCTTTCCCCCTCTCAACCATCCTCCACTCAGTCTCTCTTACGTAGCAGTTCCTGGTCATCTGCCCACAGTCAGGTGTCTGTCAAGGACATGTTTGAGCGTAAGAAGCCAATTTCTCAAAGTCACCCCCTTGCCCGGCGTCTGACAGCTGGCTTGTCTGAACTCTTAGCCCACCAGCTTTTACCATACAAGCTAGTGGAGTCTGATGCTTTCAAAAAATTTGTATCTATTGGGACACCGCAGTGGAAGGTACCTGGCAGAAATTTATTTTCACAAAAGGCAATCCCAAACCTGTACTCTGTTGTGAGAAAGGAAGTTATGGCATGTCTGGCACACAGCGTTGGGGCAAGGGTCCATATGACCATGGATAGCTGGTCTGCAAAGCATGGTCAGGGCAGGTATATCACCTACACTGCGCATTGGGTAAACCTGCTGACTTCTGACAAGCATGGAATGCGTGGCTCTGCAGAAGAGTTGGTGACACCGCCACGACTTGCAGGCAGGCCTGCTGCTACCTCCTCTACTCCTCCTACTCCATCCTCTTCCATAACCTCTTCCTCGGCTGAGTCCTCTTCAACTTCTGCGTCTTTCTCCACATCTATGGCACCCCCCCAGCTCCCCAGGTACTATGCTACATCCCGGGTATGGCAGTGTCACGCCGTCTTGGGGTTGACTTGCCTGAAAGCGGAGAGTCACACCGCACCAGCACTCCTGACCGCCCTGAACGCACAGGTGGATCAGTGGCTGACTCCGCACCAACTGGAGATTGGCAAGGTTGTTTCTGACAATGGAAGTAATTTGGTGGCGGCATTGAAATTGGGCAAGTTGACACATGTGCCGTGCATGGCACATGTGTGTAATCTAATTGTACAACGAATTGTCCATAAGTACCCAGGCTTACAGGACGTCCTGAAGCAGGCCAGGAAGGTGTGTGGCCATTTCAGACATTCCTACACGGCCATGGCGCACTTGTCTGATATCCAGCGTCGAAACAACCTGCCAGTGAGGCGCTTGATTTGCGACAGCCCGACACGGTGGAATTCAACACTCCTAATGTTTGACCGCCTGCTCCAACAAGAAAAAGCTGTTAATGAGTATTTGTATGACCGGGGTGCTAGGCCAGCCTCTGGGGAGCTGGGGATATTTTTTCCAAATTACTGGACGCTCATGCGCAATGCCTGTAGGCTCATGCGTCCTTTTGAGGAGGTGACAAACCTTGTCAGTCGCACCGAAGGCACCATCAGCGACATCATACCATTTGTTTTCTTGCTGGAGCGTGCCCTGCGAAGTGTGCTGGATCAGGCAGTAGAAGAGGAAGCGGGAGAGTTGTGGTGTACATCACCCCCGCAAACAGCCGAATCAGCATCGCTTGCTGGACCTGCGGCAACGCAGGAAGAGGATTGTGAGGAAGAGGAGTCAGAGGAGGAATGTGGCTTTGAGGAGGAGGAGGAGGAGGAGGAAGACCGAGCACAACAGTCATCCCAGGGTGCTCGTTGTTTTCACCTCTCTGGTACCCGTGGTGTTGTACGTGGCTGGGGGGAAGAAGATACCATCAGTGAGATCAGTGAGGAGGAGGAACGCGACATGATTAGCTCAGCATCCAACCTTGTTCAAATGGGTTCTTTCATGCTGTCGTGCCTGTTGAGGGACCCTCGTATAAAAAAGCTGAAGGAGAACGACCTGTACTGGGTATCCACGCTCCTCGACCCCCGGTATAAGCATAAAGTGCCTGAAATGTTACCAAATTCCCGCAAGTCGGAAAGGATGGAGCATTTTCATAATAAATTAAAAACTATGCTTTACATAGCGTATAAGGGTGATGTCACAGCACCACGGGAATGTAACAGGGGAAGAGATGAAATTAATCCTCCTCCTCCTCCCACGACCACGGCGGCAAGGACCGGGTGCTTTCCTGACGTCTTGTTGATGGAGGACATGCGTACCTTTTTAACTCCCATGCACCATCAGAGCCTTTTGGGATCCAGCCTTAGAGAAAGAAAGACTCAACCGACAGGTAGCAGACTACCTAGCTTTAACTGCGGATCTCGACACTCTCAGGAGCGATGGACCCCTTGACTACTGGGTGTGCAGGCTGGACTTGTGGCCTGAGCAATCCCAATTTGCAATGGAACTTCTGGTGTGCCCCGCTTCAAGTGTCCTGTCAGAAAGGACTTTTAGTGCAGCAGGAGGTTTTGTCACTGAGAAGAGAAGTCGCCTAGGTAAAAAAAGCCTTGACTATCTCACTTTTATAAAAATGAATGAGGGCTGGATCCCGAAGGGACTGACATTGGGCGATACATTTCAATAAAAAAGGCCTGATGATGAGATGAGCTGGCTTGGGCTACAACTGGTACACAGGCTGGCCTTTTTTTTTTTTTATAAAGCCGGAGGACTTGCTTGACTTATCCGCCAACAACTAGTGTTCAAGCCACAAGCTTTTGCTTTTAGGGCACTTTATAAATGTTTTACAAACATCGATTTTTCTGGCCACTGCTACAGCATTTGCTACAACAATACCCCAATTTTTCAGTCATTTGTACATTCCAAATTTTTCTGGCCTCTGCTGCAGCTCTGTGGGTACAAAACTCAAATAAAAAAAATAAGGCACATAACACTAGTGATTAAACTGTTACGAATTGTACAACTTAGCACACCACTCATATCTGGTGGACCATTAAATTGAACGCAAAATGCCACAAATTTGAAAGAGTAGGACCGACCAAGCATCTTTATCCGTCTCTTGGTTGCTCTAAATTATTTCCGTGTTCCATCTATGCCATACCTGTACTCTATTGTGCAAAAGGGTGGCATATGTGGTGTTTCATGCTGTTGTGCCTGTTGCGGGTCGTGGCCCATGATATAAAAAGGCTGAAGGAGAACGACCTGTAATGGGTGCCCCATCAAATTTTTAGAAAAATGTTCCTGGTTCCTCTCAATTATCTCTGGGTTTCTAAAATGGATGCCATACCTGTACTTGCTTGTGCAAAAGGATGGCATATGTGGTGGTGTTTCCTGCAGTTGTTTCTGTTGAGGGTGCTGGACCCTCTTATAAAAAAGCTGAAGGAGAACGACCTGGAGTGGGAGTCCAAGCATGGTTTTTGGGGCTATTTCACTTTTACAAACAATTATCGTGGGTTTCTAAAATCAATGCCGTACCAGTACTCTATAGTATGCCATATGTTCTCTTTCCTGCTGGTATTTTGTTTGAGGGTCCTGGACCCTCTTATAAAAATGCCTAAGGAGAAAGAGGTGTACTGGGTGTCCACTCATTTTTTTTTTCTATTTCACATTTGACCAAAATTATCTCTGGGTTTGTAAAATTAATGCTGTACCTGTACTCTATTGTTCAAAAGTATGCCATATGTCCTCTTTCCTGCTGTTGTTTTTGTTGGGGGTCCGGAACACTATTCTAAAAAGGCCGAAGGAGAATGACCTGTACTGTACTGGGTGTCCAATCATGTTTTTGTTTTCTATTTCACGGTTCATAATAAATATCGCCGTGTAACTAAAATCAATGCAATACCTGTACTCGGTTGTTCAAAAGGATGGCATATGTGGTGTTTCATTCTGTTGTGGTTGTTGAGGGTCGTGGCTGTGGGACAGCGTATAAAACAGCTGAAGGAGAACAAACTGTACAGCCTTGCTCCTCTTTTTAGGCAGGCCAGCTCTTTGCATACATGCCCACAGACTCTGTAACACATGCCTCTTTTAGGGAGAGGTGCAGCCATAATGCAGGGTCAGAAACTCTGCCTGCAACTGTTATACTCCATTTTGCGAAAGGAAGTCAGCTTACCATGGTTCCCTGCACGCACGTATTGCTGTTATATTTTGGTGAGGGTAATCATGATGGCCATGTAGACCACCACCACTGAGAGTCCTGGAAGTAACAGGGATGAGATGAAAGAGCTAAGAATAGTAGAACTTGAAACAACAGAGTTAGCCATGGGTGTTAGTGCTAAACCGCTTGGCTTTTTTTTGGCTTTGGGTGCGGCTATTCATGCAGGCCATATAGAGCTGCCACCATTCGGTGTCGTATCAGCTATTAAACTAATAAGAACAGTACTACCAAAATACAGCCAATGAAGGGCCTTAGGAAGACTGAGCCAAGGTTGGATTGTAGTATTTGGTTAGGCTAATCATGATGGCCATGTAGACCACCACCGAGAGTCCTGGAAGTAACAGGGATGAGATGAAAGAGCTAAGAATAGTAGAACTTGAAACAACAGAGTTAGCCATGGGTGTTAGTGCAAAACCGCTTGGCTTTTTTTTGGCTTTGGGTGCGGCTATTCATGCAGGCCATATAGAGCTGCCACCATTCGGTGTCGTATCAGCTATTAAACTAATAAGAACAGTACTACCAAAATACAGCCAATGAAGGGCCTTAGGAAGACTGAGCCAAGGTTGGATTGTAGTATTTGGTTAGGCTGATCATGATGGCCATGTAGACCACCACGAGAGTCCTGGAAGTAACAGGGATGATGAGATGAAAGTGCTAAGAATAGTACTACTTGAAACAACAGAGTTAGCCATGGGTGTTAATCCAAGACCGCTTGGATTTATTTTTGTATTGGGTGCGGCTAATCATGCAGGCCATATAGAGCTGCCACCATTCGGTGTTGTATCAGCTATAAAAATAATAAGAACTTTACTATCAAAATACAGACAATGAAGGGCCTATGAAGACTGATCAAAGGTTGGATTGTAGTATTTTGTTCAGCTAATCATGATGGCCATGTAGACCACCCGTAACAGGGATGAAAGTGCTAAGAATAGTACTAATTGAAACAACCGAGTTAGCCATGGGTGTTAGTCTAAAACCACTCGGCTTTTGTTTGGTTTTGGGTGCAGCTAATCATGAAGGCCAGATAGACCTGCCACCATTTGGTGTTGTAACAGGTATTAAACTGCAAAGAACAGTACTACTTAACACAACCTACTTACCATGGGTCCCAGAGCATATGTTTGGTTATTATATTTTGTAAGGGTAGTCATGCAGGCCATATAGACCTCCACCGATATGGTGAGTATGAGTAACAGCTATTAAAATGCGAAGGACATTACTAATTAACACAACATAGTTACCATGGGTCGCAGACCAAGAGCAGATGTCTTATTATTATATTTTGCATGGGTAATCATCCAGGCCGTATAGACCTCACCAAATAGGGGGAGTTACAGAGATTAAAGTGCTAAGAATGGTAGTACTTAAAACACAACCTAGTTAAAATAGGTACCAGACCGCATGTCTTATTATTATATTTTTTCAGGGTAATCAGGCAGGCCATATAGAACACCCTCTATAGGGGGGGGGACAGGGATTAAAGTGCTAAGAAAAGTACTAATTAACACAAGCTAGTTGGGTCCAAGAACGCATGTTTAATTATTAGACTTTATTAGGGTAATTATATATCTAACAAATCTATCTATTTCTCTTCTATCGATTCTATCTAACTATCAATCTATGTATATCTATCTATCCTATCTATCAATCTATCTTCTGTCCGGTATGTTTTGAGACAGCCACTTTGGGAATGTTAGTTGATTTAGGCCCATTATGGCTTAAAAGCAGACTCTGCATAAACTATGTAATTTTCCATGGGAGTTTTGCCAGGGATCCCCCTCCAGCATGCGACAGTCCAGGTGTTAGTACCCTTGAAACAACTTTTCCATCACTATTGTGGCCAGAAAGAGTCCTACAAGACTCGTAATAGCAGCGGTATTCAAAAAGCAGCGTTATGAGCCTTAACGCTGCTTTTTTACTCATACCGCAAAACTCGTAATTTAGCCAACAGTTAGCTAAAACCCCTTTTTTGCCTCAAATCATAGCTCTAAATTGAGATAATAAGAAACTCTAAGTGTAAACAGTGTTAATAAAACAAGAAACTGGGTTGCCCATAGTTAGCTATGTAATAATGGAAGCATTCCCTTACTCAAAATGAATTCCACGCTAAATACCAAACCGGAAGTGACGTCACTAAAACCCGGAAGTGACATTTTACTGTGAAATATGGCGCCAATGAAAAAGGTGGACCTTCCTTTCAGATAGGATTTGATTGGAGAAGATACTATTTAAGTCTAAGTTTTATGAAGCCTCATTATGTCTTGAAAAAGGCCCTATATAAGGGCTGAAACGTGTCGACCAGTATCCCCACCAGGATTTGTGAGGCTTTCTATTTCTCTCAGGATCGTTTATTTGGGTGAGTGCAACAACAATAACCTCTACCTATAAACGGCATTTTGTACACTGTTTTTTCTTTTTCTTTCTTTTTTAGGATTGTATTGCTTATTACTAGTTATTATCCCAGCAGCGGGACTTCTTGGATATTGAGCTTGGACACAGGAATCACTACTAATAGTATACACACTTATTTGGACACTTGGATTATATCATCAGTACTGGACACATACGCATATTTATATTTCTTGGGGTATTATATACATATTATGATTGGAGTTATAACTTTTGATTTTTTCTTATTTTTGATTTGGACGCTATAATATAATATATATTTTTTCACAAATTTTTTCACATATTTTTGACGACATGATTTTTAAATTTTTATTTTTGATTTTTATATATTTTTTGCATTTTTGCAATTTTTGGCCATTTTTTTTACTGTATTTTCCAGAGTTTACCATCTTTTATTACATGTGTACACGTTTGCATAGGTAGCTAACCGGTATCCTTACCGGAGATCTATCCAGATATTGCACTATTTTGATCTTCTGAGATTGGCCTCTATTTATCAAGCTGTCTACTTTCTAGTATTCACCGGCCCCAAAACGCTCGCCTAACATCGCCGCTGCGGACCTGAATATGTTCGCCAAATTTATCAAGAAAGCTGTCAAAAAGCCGCGCACCAAGTATGGTGCGATGAGCAGCGGGCTGTTGTTAACTAACAGTCATCGATCTCGCTGCTCTTTGGCTTATTCGCAGCTTTCTTGCTAGCCTATCACTAAGCACCCACACTATACTATACTGTTTTACCCCCTAAACCGCCACTCCCGGAGCCCCCGCAACTAAATAAACGTATTAACCCCTAAACTGCCACTCCCGGACCCCACGCAACTCTAATAAATATATTAACCCCTAAACCACCGCTCCCGGACCCCGCCGCAACTCTAATAAATATATTAACCCCTAAACCACCGCTCCCGGACCCCGCCACCACCCACATTATACCTATTAACCCCTAATCTGCCGCCCCCTATACCGCCGCCACCTACATAATGTTATTAACCCCTATCCTGCCGATCCCAGACCCTGCCGCAGCTAAATAAATTGTTTAACCCCTAAACCGCCGCACCCGGAGCCTGCCGCCACCTACATTACATTGATTAACCCCTATACTGCCCCCCCTACACTGCCACCACCTACATTACATTTATTAGCCCCTAATCTCCCCCCCTACACCGCCACCACTATATTAAATGAATTAACCCCTAAACCTAAGTCTAACCCTAACCCTAACACCCCCTAACTTAAATATAATTTAAATACATCTAAATAAATTTAATATTATTACCTAAATTATTCCTATTTAAAACTAAATACTTACCTATAAAATAAACATTAAGATAGCTACAATATAACTAATAGTTACATTTGTATCTATCTTAGAGTTTATTTTTATTTTACTTTACATTTTTATTTTATTTTACAGGCAACTTTGTATTTATTTTAACTAGGTACAATAGCTATTAAATAGTTATTAACTATTTAATAGCTACCTAGCTAAAATAAATACAAAATTACCTGTAAAATAAATCCTAACCTAAGTTACAATTACACCTAACACTATACTATAATTAAATAAATTAATTAAATACAATTACCTGCAATTAACTAAAATTAACTAAAATTAACTAAAGTACAAAAAAAAAAAAACACTAAATTACAGAAAATTGGCTGATCGGAACAGCGAGGTCAATCCTATTGGCTGATTGGATCAACCAATCGGATTGAACTTCAATCCGATTGGCTGATTGCATCAGCCAATTGGATTTTTCCTACCTTAATTCCGATTGGCTGATAGAATCCTATCAGCCAATCGGAATTCAAGGGACACCATCTTGGATGATGTCATTTAAAGGAACCTTCATTCAGTGTTAGGACGTTGTTTGAAGAGGATGGCTCTGCGTCGGCTGGATTGAAGATGGCCCCGCTCCACTCCGGATGAAGATAGAAGATGCCACTTGGATGAAGACTTCTGCTGCTTGGAGGACCTCTTTTGCCCGGATTCGATGAAGACTTCTGGCCGGATCGGATGAAGACTTCTGCCCGGCTAGGTAAAGACGGCTCAAGGTAGGGTGATCTTCAAGGGGGTAGTGTTAGGTTTTTTAATGGGGGTTTGGGTTGGTTTTAGAGTAGGGTTGGGTGTGTGGGTGATGGGTTTTAATGTTGGGGGGGTTGTATTTATTTTTTTTCAGGTAAAAGAGCTGATTACTTTGGGGCAATGCCCCGCAAAAAGGCCCTTTTAAGGGCTATTTGTAATTTAGTTTAGGGTAGGGAATTTTATTATTTTGGGGGGCTTTTTTATTTTATTAGGGGGCTTAGATTAGGTGTAATTAGTTTAAAATTCTTGTAATTTTTTAAATTTTCTGTAATTTAGTGTTTGTTTTTTTGTACTTCAGTTAATTTTATTTAATTTTATTTAATTGTAGGTAATTGTATTTAATTCAGGTAATTAATTTTAATTATAGTGTAGTGTTAGGTGTAATTGTAACTTAGGTTAGGATTTATTTTACAGGTAAATTTGTATTTATTTTAGCTAGGTAGTTATTAAATAGTTAATAACTATTTAATAGCTATTGTACCTAGTTAAAATAAATACAAAGTTGGCTGTAAAATAAAAATAAACCCTAAGATAGATACAAATGTAACTATTAGTTATATTGTAGCTAGCTTAGGGTTTATTTTATAGGTAAGTATTTAGTTTTAAATAGGAATTATTTAGGTAATAATATTAATTTTTATTTAGATTTATTGTAATTATATTTAAGTTAGGGGGGATTAGGGTTAGACTTAGGTTTAGGGGTTAATACATTTAGTATAGTGGTGGCAACGTTGGGGCGGCAGATTAGGGGTTAATAAGTTTAATGTAGGTGGCGGCGGTGTAGGGGGTGCAGGATAGGGGTTAATATGTATAATGTAGGTGGCGGCGGGGTCCATGAGCAGCGGTTTAGGGGTTAAACAATTTATTTAGTTGCGGTGGGGGCCAGGAGCGGCGGGTTAGGGGTTAAACAATTTATTTAGTTGCGGCGGGGTCCGGGAGCGGCGGTTTAGGAGTTAATAAGTATAAAGTAGGTGGCGGCGGTGTAGGGGGTCAGATTAGGGGTTAATAACATTATGTAGGTGGCGGCAGTGTAGGGGGTCATATTAGGGGTGTTTAGACTTGGGGTACATGTTAGGGTGTTAGGTGTAGATATTTCCTATAGTAATCAATGGGATATCGGGCAGCAGCGAACATGAGCTTTCGCTGCTGTCAGACTCCCATTGATTCCTATGGGATCCGCCGCCTCCAGGGGATTGAAAACCAGGTACGTGGGGCCAGAATAGTGGCGAGCGTACCTGGCTGTTCTTTAATAACTTCCAAAAGTAGTCAGTTTGTGCCGAACTTGCGTTCGGAACATCTGGAGTGACGTAACCATCGATCTGTGTCGGATCGTATGTTACGTCACTAGATTCTACTTTTGCCGGTCTGTAGGGCTTGATAACTATGGCAAATTAGCCTCGCCACAAATACGCTGCGGAATTCCAGCGTATTTGCGGTTGACGGCTTGATAAATAGAGGTCATTGGGGCCTAGTTATCAAGCCGTCAACCTCAAATACGCTGGAATTCCACATCGTATTTGTGGCGAGGCTGATACGCCTTAGTTATCAAAGGCTCGAGACCGGCAAAAGTAGAATTTTGTGATGTAAGCATCGATCCGCCGGACTCAGTCCGACACAGATCGATTCTTACGTCACTCCAGATGTTCTGCACACAAGTGCGGCACATTCTCACTACTTTTGCTAGTTATCAAAAAATTAGCAGGTACGCTCGGCACTTTTACGGCCCAGCGTACCTGGTTTTCAATCCGCCACCCCTGGAGGCGGCGGATCCCATAGGAATCAATGGGAGTCTGACCATAGAGAAAGTACAAGTTCGCTGCTGACAGACATCCCATTGATTTCTATGGGAGCTGTCTACACCTAACACCCTAACATGTACCCCGAGTCTAAACACCACTAATCTATCGCCCCTACACCGCCGCAACTAAATAAAGTTATTACCCCCTAAACCGCCGCTCCCGGAGCCCACCGCAAGCTACTCTATACATATTAACCCCTAAACCGCCGCTCCCGGAGCCCACCGCAACTATAATAAATGTATTAACCCCTAAACCGCCGCTCCCTGAACCCGCCGCAACCTATATTAAATGTATTAACCCCTAATCTGCCCCCCTACACCGTTGCCACCTATAATAAATTTATTAACCCCTATCCTGCCCCCCCTACACCGTCGCCACCTATAATAAATTTATTAACCCCTAATCTGCCCCCCCCACACCGTCGCCACCTATGATAAATTTATTAACCCCTATCCTACCCCCCACTACGCCGCCGCCACTGTAATAAAATTATTAACCCCTAAACCTAAGTCTAACCCTAACCCTAACGCCCCCCTAACAAATATAAATTAAATAAATCTAAATAAATTAACTCTTATTAACTAAATGAATCCTATTTAAAACTAAATACTTACCTTTAAAATAAACCCTAATATAGCTACAATATAAATAATAATTATATTCTAGCTATCTTAGGATTTATATTTATTTTACAGGTACCTTTCAATTTATTTTAACTAGGTACAATAGCTATTAAATAGTTATTAACTATTTAATAGCTTACCTAGCTAAAATAAAGAGAAATGTACCTGTTAAATAAATCCTAACCTAAGTTACAATAACACCTAACACTACACTATACTTTAATAAATTATTCCTATTTAAAAATAAATACTTACCTGTAAAATAAACCCGAAGATAGCTACAATGTAATTAATAATTATATTGTAGCTATCTTAGGATTAATATTTATTTTACAGGTAACTTTGTATTTATTTTAGCTAGTTAGAATATTTATTAAATAGTTATTAACTATTTAATAACTACCTAGCTAAAAGAAATACAAAATTACCTGTAAAATAAATCCTATCTTAAGTTACAATTAATAAATAAACAATAATTAGAAACATTCACTGGTGTACTGTATCTGATAAAATCAATTTTACAGTCTATGATAAAACTGGTTTGGGTGAAGTCAAAAAGATGTATCAATGATACAGTAAAATACAGTAAAAGATGTACAACTGATACAGTAAAATACAATAAAGTAAAATACAATAAAATACAAAAATAATACAATAAAATACAAAAATAATGCAATAAAATACAGGAATGGTGTAAAAAAAGCAGCAGATGGGGATAGGTCGTGTGACCTAGGATAAAAACATATATGTGAAGGATGTTTTCCTAATTTAATATGAGAAAAAATGTGAAAAAATGTGATAATCTTTTTAGAAAAATAAAGTAAAGTAAAAATGTGATAATCTTTTAGAAAAATAAAGTGAAATGTTGTCTTTAGCCTGATGAAGGATGTGATAAAAATGTGTGTGAGTCCCCTCGTGAGAAGTCAAAAAGTGTCCAAAATTAAGTCAATAATCCGCAAAAGAGTCACTCATAAAAAACAAAATGTCAAAGAAATGAAATCCAAAAGAATTTAGTAGTGATATTGTGATGTCCAATAAAAATCAAAAATGCCACCTGTGTTTATGGATCAAACTGTGAATAGCTGAAAAAAATGGAAATCCAACTGACCAATTTCTTGAAAATATTGGATATATGAAACAATGAATAAAACAAGGTTTATAAAAAAGGTTTATAAAAAATATAAGACGATCCAATCCCTGTGGAAAAAGAAAAATACAACATAGAGCAGTATCGTTTAAAATACGTTTGCACAAGTAGAAATAAAACTCACCATATATGCCAACGCGTTTCGGCCCACCAATAGGGCCTTTATCAAGACTGATATATGGTTGGTGAGAGTGCTTGCTTTATACTAGTTTGGTTTGTGACAAAATTCTCAATTGTGCCAAAAAACTTGCGCCAAAAATTCGCGCCAAAAATTGGCCTTTGACCCGGAAGTGTAAGATAGACCGGATATGTGTAGCTCCGGTTTCGGATAAAAACATATATTATGATATTATGGCACAGATATAAGTCCTTCATTTTAGACTCATTTTGGTAATGTCCCTTATAAATAATGATTGGCAATTGGGGACTTGCTGGAAATATAGTAACTGTCTTGTGCCTGGTGTATGGTATTTTCATTCTACCGGAAGTTAACTTAAACCGGAAATTGGTTTTTGAGAGCAAAGTTTGACCGGAAGTGTAATACCGATAGTAACATTTGTTACGATATGGAGGCCCAGATTTATTATTCAATAATACCCTCCTTAAGGACTCATTGTGCTGGTAACCCCGAAACATTAATTCAGCGGTTCGTGACTTACTAGCCCCATAATTGGTACTCGATTCCTGAGAGAGTCGTTCTACCGGAAGTGTATACATACCGGAAGTTAACAGAAACCGGAAGTCGGTTTCTTACGTGGAAAGCAGAATTTGTCTAGAGGAGGCGGTAGACATGTGTCTGGGATTTGTGAATGAAAACATTGTGGGATCTTAAGTTTAGTATGGGAATCATTCACCTGTTTTGTTAGAATGACATAAAATAAGGAACATGAAATAAATAAAGATTTTTTGAGTGAAACTGTGATGTGGTCTCCAAATGTAAGATTCGTTTATAATCGCATATAAATTCTGACCTAGGTGTAAAACGAGATTGGAATGTAGTCTTAGTTATGAGAATAACTTATAGTTGTGGTAACTTCATCACTTGTTATTTAAGAGTTATTAAATCCAGATAGTTAGACATAGAGGTCAAGTCGTGTTTAAAATTGACATGAGCGAGGTTAACAAGATATATATAAAAAATATAAATTATGAAATTGTCGGAAATATAGAAAAACATTTAAAAGATATAGGGTTGTCTTTTTGAAGTGGATTTTAAAAAATCTTAAAAATATTAAGAAATGTTAAAAACGAAAGCTTATAAAATATAATTTTTTGAAAAATTATTATATCTTAAAAATTGTTAAAAATTGTTAAAAAATTGTAACAAATTGTTAAAAAATTGTGCATAGGGGAAGGTTTCGGGGCCCTAAATCAACCAACCGGCTATAGTCGCTTCAAGTTGGTGTTTATGTGTAGGTCTATAATTGTTATAGATGTTTGATATGTGGGATCCTTCATTTGAGATGTAATAGATGCGATAAGTCTTCTTTATTATTGAGACCTTTAGGATAGAGACAATCAAGTTCATAGATCCATCTTGATTCAGCTACAAGAAGTTTTCTTTCATAATCCCCGCCTCTCCAGTTAGGTCTTATTCGTTGAATCCCATAGTAGCTGAAATCTTTAAGGTTACTTTTATGATGGATGGTGAAGTGTTTGTACAGGGCGGTTTCGGTGTTGCCGTGTTCGACTTGTAGAATGTGCTCTCTAATCCTATCTTTTAATGGTCTTGTGGTTTGGCCCACATACTGTAGCGCACAGCTGCATTGTATTACGTATATTACGCCTTTACTTGAACATTTTATCATATCTTTGATTATATATTCCACCTTTGAGTTGTTGGATACGAATTTCTTAGATTTGATGCCTCTTTTGCATGCTTTGCAACTTATGCATGGATAGAAGCCCCTGATTGTCTTGCCAAAGACATCTTGTGTTCCTGTTGATCTGGAGCGTGGGACACTAGGTGATAGAATGTTTCTTAGATTGTCTGATTTCCTGTAGATGAATTTCGGTTTATCTGCTAGTATTTCCCCTATGGTATCATCGTTTTTCAGTAGAGGCCAATGTTTTTTAATTATTCCCTCTATCAAATGTCTGTTTTCGCAATATTGTGTGATGAATGCTACATCGATAGTATTTCTGTCATCCGTTATTGTCTTCAGTTTGTCTTTATATTTCAGGAGTTCGTTCCGATCTTTCTTCCTTACTTCTTCAATCTCTTTATCTATCGCATCTTCTTCATATCCTCGTTCTATGAAGCGAGCTTTAATGGTCTTGGCTTGTGTTTCCCATAGGTCAGGATCTGAGCAGTTTTTTCTCAGTCTAAGTAGCTGTCCCTTGGGAATATTTCTTTTCCACCTAGAGTGGTGACAGCTGTTGATGTGTATATATTGACTGCAATCCACTGGTTTGAAGTATGTTGATGTTTTGATAGTGTTGTTTTGAATTGTGATCCTAAGGTCTAGAAAAGTGATCTCTGAACTGCTTATTTCATAGGTGAATCTTAAGTTATGTATATTATTGTTCATAACTGTGATGGTGTGTTCCAGGTCATCTCTTGTACCTTTCCATACCATGATGATGTCATCTATATAGCGATGGTATAGTACCAGGTCCGCGCCAGCTGGGCAAGAGTCCCAAAATATGGTCTCCCATTTTCCCATATAGAGGTTAGCATAGCTAGGCGCGAACCTGGTCCCCATGGCAGTGCCACACAGTTGTTTGTAGAAGTTTCCATTGTGGTTAAAATAGTTATGAGTGAGAATGTAAGAAATCCCTTCCAGGATAAATGTTTTCTGGTTGTCTGGTACTGTTGGATCCTTGTCCAGAAAATATCGTACCGCCTCTACACCACCTTCATGTGGTATACTGGTGTAGAGTGAGGCTACATCACAGGTCACTAGTAAATAGCCTTCTTCCCAGCTAATGTTGTTCAGGATGTTGAGTATTTGTGTAGAGTCCCGTATGTAAGAGGGTAATTTTATAACATACTTTTGTAGGTTTTTATCTAGGTACTCGGATAGATTGCTAGAGAGAGAGCCAATCCCAGATATAATAGGTCTTCCTGGTGGTTGTTGAAGTGACTTATGTATCTTTGGTAGAAAATAGAACACTGGTGTAATAGGATATTTGATTCCTATGTATCGAAACTCTTTGTCGTTCAATATGTTGTTCTCGTGTGCTTCTGCCAAGATGTCGTCAATTTCTTCTTTGAATTGAATCACTGGGTTGGTGTTGAGTTTTTCGTATGTGTTCTGGTCAGACAGAATTCTCATACATTCCGCTTCGTAGTCGACTTTGTTAAGTACTACGATGCCTCCTCCCTTTTCCGCAGGTTTGATTACAAGATCTCTGTTTTTCTCTAGATTTCTGATGGTTTGAATTTGATTCCTTGAAAGGTTCTGTTTATGTCTGTGAAGTTTGGTATTGTTGATGTTTCTCAGTTCGTTGCAGACTATAGTTTCAAATGAATCAATAGCACTTCCTTTGCTTGCTGTAGGATAGAAGGTAGATCTGGGCTTAAGATCCGTATGTTGGTATTCGTCAGTCACAGACTGTGTATTGGTAGTAGGGATTCTTTGTTGGAATTCCAGTGGGGATCTCAAAAAATGTCTTTTCAATGTCAGTTTCCTGATGAATTCTTTGATGTTGACAAAAGTGTCAAATTTGTTGAGCCCTTTAGAGGGTGCAAAAGAAAGTCCATAGTTTAAGATGGATTTTTCTTGTTCCGTTAGAGAGGTAGAGCTAAGGTTGTAGATACCTTTGGTAGTGGTGCTAGAGTTCAATGTTCCGGTGTCTTCTTTCATGTTCTTCCTATTCATTCTCTTCCCTCCTCTCTTCCCTCTATGGTTTTTCTTTTTTCGTTTGGGATTTGAGGGTCGTCTGAGTCCGACATCTTCCTCTTCGTGGTCGTTCTCTCCAGCTCTTTGGTGGTCTTCTGGTATGGTTCTAAAAAATGATGATTTCTAGAGGATGAGGCCAGCGGACTATCCACTGAATCTTTGTTGTTCCCTTGTATATGCTCCACCCGTGGGGTTCTCCATTTTCTGTCATCCCAGTGGGGTGTCATATTAGGTGTTTGAGGTGTATGTCTCTGATTATAAGAGTCCTGGTGAAAGGAATGACGGTTTCCATAGTTGAACCTGTCACCTTGTTCTCCGTTTTGTATATGTTGATGATGTCTGTATCCATATTGTGGTCTTCCAAAGTTATTCCATCTTGGTGATTGGTTATACCCTTGATTCCATCTTGGGGAATGGTTGTAGCCAAATTGGGCTTTGTGTCTTTGGTTCCCTCCTAAAGGTGGCAAATAGTTTCTTTGATAGATAGGTTCTTCGGAATGGTGTGGAAAGAAGATTCTCTGAGTTTTCCTTTCAAATCTGGGGGGATAGTATTCTCTATCTTGTTGTCCCATCTTGCGTGTTTGGTTGTTATACCTGTCATCCTCCCAGTTTTCCCTCATTCCATTATGACGATGGGAATTCCAATGGTTGTTATGTCGTGGTCGCTGTCCATTCCAGTTGTAATTGTTTCTATCTGAATGCCAATATTGATTGTTATGTGGAGGTCCAGTTTCATGGTTATCATAAGCGTTCCTTTGTTTGTTGTGTTCATAATATTGGTTCTCCCCTTTGTATATGTGTGATTTGGGTTTGTCCTTTCTGTATGTGACTGTTGTCCATCCTCCTTCGTTTTCTTTGTTTGGATCGTTGCTGGAACTAGTGGATGGTTGAGTTTCCATATTTCCTTCACTGTTGGTGTTATTCTCATCTTTGTCCGAATTCTTTAGAAGATTGAGTTCTCTATTTAGTTTCTTGCTTTTCTTAAGTGTGATATCGTCCCTAATTTTAGTGATTTTCTTATCAAGATTATCTTTTCTGTCTAGGATATCTTGAGTTTCAATGACTAGACCCTCTGGTCCAGCTAAATCAGCTTCATTATTTTTGATGTCTATGTCGACTTGTAATAATATGGCTTCTCTGTGCTCAATTATAGTTTGCATAAGTGTCCTAGAGGCTGTTATTAGTGTGTCTGCCCATTTTTTATTAAAATCTGGATTGTCAGTTTGGAAGGCACAATCTTTTCTAACAATTAGCCCCTTTGGGATAATGTTGAGATCTAAGCATTTTCTCAGAAAGCTAATCTCTGCTTTGTATTTAACTTCTTGAATGAGAAGTTTCTCCAAATTTCTAAAGATGGAGTTAAAATCGACTTTGTCTGAACCATCTGGATTTACAGAGGATATGTTAATATCTAATGTTATGTCCTTTCTCATGAAGTGTGTTATATTGAACATATTTGTTATTGGTATAGTTTTAGGAACAAGAAAGCTGCCGAGGGAAATTCTAGAGAGAACTGGATACTATGGTGGTGTATGGTCTTTCAGACGGCGCTAACTTACAGGACTTTAGCTCCTATAACGGGAGGGTCTCTAGATACCCAAGAGGGAGTTAGATAGAATAGTTTAGTGTTTAGGAGCGCCTATTCAAAGGCTAAGTCTAATGAGGGTATAGACAAAAGTACGTAGTTATATATACCAGCACAAGGAGCCCAAGAGTGTAGAGGATATTTACAAGTTTAATGTAGTATTTAAATTAACAAATTTATTAAGGCAATAGCTTGATGTCTATGGTTGCAAACAGATTTATATAAGCATAAAAGTATATGGATCCATATCACTTAATAAATAAACAATAATTAGAAACATTCACTGGTGTACTGTATCTGATAAAATCAATTTTACAGTCTATGATAAAACTGGTTTGGGTGAAGTCAAAAAGATGTATCAATGATACAGTAAAATACAGTAAAAGATGTACAACTGATACAGTAAAATACAATAAAGTAAAATACAATAAAATACAAAAATAATACAATAAAATACAAAAATAATGCAATAAAATACAGGAATGGTGTAAAAAAAGCAGCAGATGGGGATAGGTCGTGTGACCTAGGATAAAAACATATATGTGAAGGATGTTTTCCTAATTTAATATGAGAAAAAATGTGAAAAAATGTGATAATCTTTTTAGAAAAATAAAGTAAAGTAAAAATGTGATAATCTTTTAGAAAAATAAAGTGAAATGTTGTCTTTAGCCTGATGAAGGATGTGATAAAAATGTGTGTGAGTCCCCTCGTGAGAAGTCAAAAAGTGTCCAAAATTAAGTCAATAATCCGCAAAAGAGTCACTCATAAAAAACAAAATGTCAAAGAAATGAAATCCAAAAGAATTTAGTAGTGATATTGTGATGTCCAATAAAAATCAAAAATGCCACCTGTGTTTATGGATCAAACTGTGAATAGCTGAAAAAAATGGAAATCCAACTGACCAATTTCTTGAAAATATTGGATATATGAAACAATGAATAAAACAAGGTTTATAAAAAAGGTTTATAAAAAATATAAGACGATCCAATCCCTGTGGAAAAAGAAAAATACAACATAGAGCAGTATCGTTTAAAATACGTTTGCACAAGTAGAAATAAAACTCACCATATATGCCAACGCGTTTCGGCCCACCAATAGGGCCTTTATCAAGACTGATATATGGTTGGTGAGAGTGCTTGCTTTATACTAGTTTGGTTTGTGACAAAATTCTCAATTGTGCCAAAAAACTTGCGCCAAAAATTCGCGCCAAAAATTGGCCTTTGACCCGGAAGTGTAAGATAGACCGGATATGTGTAGCTCCGGTTTCGGATAAAAACATATATTATGATATTATGGCACAGATATAAGTCCTTCATTTTAGACTCATTTTGGTAATGTCCCTTATAAATAATGATTGGCAATTGGGGACTTGCTGGAAATATAGTAACTGTCTTGTGCCTGGTGTATGGTATTTTCATTCTACCGGAAGTTAACTTAAACCGGAAATTGGTTTTTGAGAGCAAAGTTTGACCGGAAGTGTAATACCGATAGTAACATTTGTTACGATATGGAGGCCCAGATTTATTATTCAATAATACCCTCCTTAAGGACTCATTGTGCTGGTAACCCCGAAACATTAATTCAGCGGTTCGTGACTTACTAGCCCCATAATTGGTACTCGATTCCTGAGAGAGTCGTTCTACCGGAAGTGTATACATACCGGAAGTTAACAGAAACCGGAAGTCGGTTTCTTACGTGGAAAGCAGAATTTGTCTAGAGGAGGCGGTAGACATGTGTCTGGGATTTGTGAATGAAAACATTGTGGGATCTTAAGTTTAGTATGGGAATCATTCACCTGTTTTGTTAGAATGACATAAAATAAGGAACATGAAATAAATAAAGATTTTTTGAGTGAAACTGTGATGTGGTCTCCAAATGTAAGATTCGTTTATAATCGCATATAAATTCTGACCTAGGTGTAAAACGAGATTGGAATGTAGTCTTAGTTATGAGAATAACTTATAGTTGTGGTAACTTCATCACTTGTTATTTAAGAGTTATTAAATCCAGATAGTTAGACATAGAGGTCAAGTCGTGTTTAAAATTGACATGAGCGAGGTTAACAAGATATATATAAAAAATATAAATTATGAAATTGTCGGAAATATAGAAAAACATTTAAAAGATATAGGGTTGTCTTTTTGAAGTGGATTTTAAAAAATCTTAAAAATATTAAGAAATGTTAAAAACGAAAGCTTATAACTTTGGAAGACCACAATATGGATACAGACATCATCAACATATACAAAACGGAGAACAAGGTGACAGGTTCAACTACGGAAACCGTCATTCCTTTCACCAGGACTCTTATAATCAGAGACATACACCTCAAACACCTAATATGACACCCCACTGGGATGACAGAAAATGGAGAACCCCACGGGTGGAGCATATACAAGGGAACAACAAAGATTCAGTGGATAGTCCGCTGGCCTCATCCTCTAGAAATCATCATTTTTTAGAACCATACCAGAAGACCACCAAAGAGCTGGAGAGAACGACCACGAAGAGGAAGATGTCGGACTCAGACGACCCTCAAATCCCAAACGAAAAAAGAAAAACCATAGAGGGAAGAGAGGAGGGAAGAGAATGAATAGGAAGAACATGAAAGAAGACACCGGAACATTGAACTCTAGCACCACTACCAAAGGTATCTACAACCTTAGCTCTACCTCTCTAACGGAACAAGAAAAATCCATCTTAAACTATGGACTTTCTTTTGCACCCTCTAAAGGGCTCAACAAATTTGACACTTTTGTCAACATCAAAGAATTCATCAGGAAACTGACATTGAAAAGACATTTTTTGAGATCCCCACTGGAATTCCAACAAAGAATCCCTACTACCAATACACAGTCTGTGACTGACGAATACCAACATACGGATCTTAAGCCCAGATCTACCTTCTATCCTACAGCAAGCAAAGGAAGTGCTATTGATTCATTTGAAACTATAGTCTGCAACGAACTGAGAAACATCAACAATACCAAACTTCACAGACATAAACAGAACCTTTCAAGGAATCAAATTCAAACCATCAGAAATCTAGAGAAAAACAGAGATCTTGTAATCAAACCTGCGGAAAAGGGAGGAGGCATCGTAGTACTTAACAAAGTCGACTACGAAGCGGAATGTATGAGAATTCTGTCTGACCAGAACACATACGAAAAACTCAACACCAACCCAGTGATTCAATTCAAAGAAGAAATTGACGACATCTTGGCAGAAGCACACGAGAACAACATATTGAACGACAAAGAGTTTCGATACATAGGAATCAAATATCCTATTACACCAGTGTTCTATTTTCTACCAAAGATACATAAGTCACTTCAACAACCACCAGGAAGACCTATTATATCTGGGATTGGCTCTCTCTCTAGCAATCTATCCGAGTACCTAGATAAAAACCTACAAAAGTATGTTATAAAATTACCCTCTTACATACGGGACTCTACACAAATACTCAACATCCTGAACAACATTAGCTGGGAAGAAGGCTATTTACTAGTGACCTGTGATGTAGCCTCACTCTACACCAGTATACCACATGAAGGTGGTGTAGAGGCGGTACGATATTTTCTGGACAAGGATCCAACAGTACCAGACAACCAGAAAACATTTATCCTGGAAGGGATTTCTTACATTCTCACTCATAACTATTTTAACCACAATGGAAACTTCTACAAACAACTGTGTGGCACTGCCATGGGGACCAGGTTCGCGCCTAGCTATGCTAACCTCTATATGGGAAAATGGGAGACCATATTTTGGGACTCTTGCCCAGCTGGCGCGGACCTGGTACTATACCATCGCTATATAGATGACATCATCATGGTATGGAAAGGTACAAGAGATGACCTGGAACACACCATCACAGTTATGAACAATAATATACATAACTTAAGATTCACCTATGAAATAAGCAGTTCAGAGATCACTTTTCTAGACCTTAGGATCACAATTCAAAACAACACTATCAAAACATCAACATACTTCAAACCAGTGGATTGCAGTCAATATATACACATCAACAGCTGTCACCACTCTAGGTGGAAAAGAAATATTCCCAAGGGACAGCTACTTAGACTGAGAAAAAACTGCTCAGATCCTGACCTATGGGAAACACAAGCCAAGACCATTAAAGCTCGCTTCATAGAACGAGGATATGAAGAAGATGCGATAGATAAAGAGATTGAAGAAGTAAGGAAGAAAGATCGGAACGAACTCCTGAAATATAAAGACAAACTGAAGACAATAACGGATGACAGAAATACTATCGATGTAGCATTCATCACACAATATTGCGAAAACAGACATTTGATAGAGGGAATAATTAAAAAACATTGGCCTCTACTGAAAAACGATGATACCATAGGGGAAATACTAGCAGATAAACCGAAATTCATCTACAGGAAATCAGACAATCTAAGAAACATTCTATCACCTAGTGTCCCACGCTCCAGATCAACAGGAACACAAGATGTCTTTGGCAAGACAATCAGGGGCTTCTATCCATGCATAAGTTGCAAAGCATGCAAAAGAGGCATCAAATCTAAGAAATTCGTATCCAACAACTCAAAGGTGGAATATATAATCAAAGATATGATAAAATGTTCAAGTAAAGGCGTAATATACGTAATACAATGCAGCTGTGCGCTACAGTATGTGGGCCAAACCACAAGACCATTAAAAGATAGGATTAGAGAGCACATTCTACAAGTCGAACACGGCAACACCGAAACCGCCCTGTACAAACACTTCACCATCCATCATAAAAGTAACCTTAAAGATTTCAGCTACTATGGGATTCAACGAATAAGACCTAACTGGAGAGGCGGGGATTATGAAAGAAAACTTCTTGTAGCTGAATCAAGATGGATCTATGAACTTGATTGTCTCTATCCTAAAGGTCTCAATAATAAAGAAGACTTATCGCATCTATTACATCTCAAATGAAGGATCCCACATATCAAACATCTATAACAATTATAGACCTACACATAAACACCAACTTGAAGCGACTATAGCCGGTTGGTTGATTTAGGGCCCCGAAACCTTCCCCTATGCACAATTTTTTAACAATTTGTTACAATTTTTTAACAATTTTTAACAATTTTTAAGATATAATAATTTTTCAAAAAATTATATTTTATAAGCTTTCGTTTTTAACATTTCTTAATATTTTTAAGATTTTTTAAAATCCACTTCAAAAAGACAACCCTATATCTTTTAAATGTTTTTCTATATTTCCGACAATTTCATAATTTATATTTTTTATATATATCTTGTTAACCTCGCTCATGTCAATTTTAAACACGACTTGACCTCTATGTCTAACTATCTGGATTTAATAACTCTTAAATAACAAGTGATGAAGTTACCACAACTATAAGTTATTCTCATAACTAAGACTACATTCCAATCTCGTTTTACACCTAGGTCAGAATTTATATGCGATTATAAACGAATCTTACATTTGGAGACCACATCACAGTTTCACTCAAAAAATCTTTATTTATTTCATGTTCCTTATTTTATGTCATTCTAACAAAACAGGTGAATGATTCCCATACTAAACTTAAGATCCCACAATGTTTTCATTCACAAATCCCAGACACATGTCTACCGCCTCCTCTAGACAAATTCTGCTTTCCACGTAAGAAACCGACTTCCGGTTTCTGTTAACTTCCGGTATGTATACACTTCCGGTAGAACGACTCTCTCAGGAATCGAGTACCAATTATGGGGCTAGTAAGTCACGAACCGCTGAATTAATGTTTCGGGGTTACCAGCACAATGAGTCCTTAAGGAGGGTATTATTGAATAATAAATCTGGGCCTCCATATCGTAACAAATGTTACTATCGGTATTACACTTCCGGTCAAACTTTGCTCTCAAAAACCAATTTCCGGTTTAAGTTAACTTCCGGTAGAATGAAAATACCATACACCAGGCACAAGACAGTTACTATATTTCCAGCAAGTCCCCAATTGCCAATCATTATTTATAAGGGACATTACCAAAATGAGTCTAAAATGAAGGACTTATATCTGTGCCATAATATCATAATATATGTTTTTATCCGAAACCGGAGCTACACATATCCGGTCTATCTTACACTTCCGGGTCAAAGGCCAATTTTTGGCGCGAATTTTTGGCGCAAGTTTTTTGGCACAATTGAGAATTTTGTCACAAACCAAACTAGTATAAAGCAAGCACTCTCACCAACCATATATCAGTCTTGATAAAGGCCCTATTGGTGGGCCGAAACGCGTTGGCATATATGGTGAGTTTTATTTCTACTTGTGCAAACGTATTTTAAACGATACTGCTCTATGTTGTATTTTTCTTTTTCCACAGGGATTGGATCGTCTTATATTTTTTATAAACCTTTTTTATAAACCTTGTTTTATTCATTGTTTCATATATCCAATATTTTCAAGAAATTGGTCAGTTGGATTTCCATTTTTTTCAGCTATTCACAGTTTGATCCATAAACACAGGTGGCATTTTTGATTTTTATTGGACATCACAATATCACTACTAAATTCTTTTGGATTTCATTTCTTTGACATTTTGTTTTTTATGAGTGACTCTTTTGCGGATTATTGACTTAATTTTGGACACTTTTTGACTTCTCACGAGGGGACTCACACACATTTTTATCACATCCTTCATCAGGCTAAAGACAACATTTCACTTTATTTTTCTAAAAGATTATCACATTTTTACTTTACTTTATTTTTCTAAAAAGATTATCACATTTTTTCACATTTTTTCTCATATTAAATTAGGAAAACATCCTTCACATATATGTTTTTATCCTAGGTCACACGACCTATCCCCATCTGCTGCTTTTTTTACACCATTCCTGTATTTTATTGCATTATTTTTGTATTTTATTGTATTATTTTTGTATTTTATTGTATTTTACTTTATTGTATTTTACTGTATCAGTTGTACATCTTTTACTGTATTTTACTGTATCATTGATACATCTTTTTGACTTCACCCAAACCAGTTTTATCATAGACTGTAAAATTGATTTTATCAGATACAGTACACCAGTGAATGTTTCTAATTATTGTTTATTTATTAAGTGATATGGATCCATATACTTTTATGCTTATATAAATCTGTTTGCAACCATAGACATCAAGCTATTGCCTTAATAAATTTGTTAATTTAAATACTACATTAAACTTGTAAATATCCTCTACACTCTTGGGCTCCTTGTGCTGGTATATATAACTACGTACTTTTGTCTATACCCTCATTAGACTTAGCCTTTGAATAGGCGCTCCTAAACACTAAACTATTCTATCTAACTCCCTCTTGGGTATCTAGAGACCCTCCCGTTATAGGAGCTAAAGTCCTGTAAGTTAGCGCCGTCTGAAAGACCATACACCACCTTAAGTTACAATTAAACCTAATACTACACTATCATTAAATTAATTAAATAAACTACCTACAAATAACTACAATTAAATATAATTACATAAACTAACTAAAGTACAAAAAATAAAAAAAGCTAAGTTACAAAAAATAAAAAAATAAGTTACAAACATGTTAAAAATATTATAACAATTTTAAGCTACTTACACCTAATCTAAGCCCCCTAATAAAATAACAAACCCCCCAAAATAAAAAAAATGCCCTACCCTATTCTAAATTAAATAAATTTCAAAGCTCTTTTACCTTACCAGCCCTTAAAAGGGCCATTTGTGGGGGCATGCCCCAAAGAAAACAGCTCTTTTGCCTGTAAAAGAAAAATACAACCCCCCCCACAGCATTAAAACCCACCACCCACATAACCCTAATTTAACCCAAACCCCCCTTACAAAAAAATAACACTAATCCCCTGAAGATCATCCTACCTTTAGTTGTCTTCACTCAGCCGAGCCACCGATGGAACCGAAGTGGACATCCGGAGCGGAAGAAGTTAATCCTCCAAGCGGCGCTGAAGAAATCTTCCATCCAATGAAGTCATCATCCAGGCGGCGCAGAAGAAAAGTCTTCGATCCGGCCGATGTCATCTTCAAAGAGGCGCTGAAGAGGTCTTCTATCCGGGCGAAGTCATCTTCCAAGCCGGGTCTTGAATCTTCCTTCCGCCGACGCGGAACCACCTTCTTCACCGACGGACTACGACGAATGACGGCTCCTTTAAGGGACGTCATCCAAGATGGTGTCCCCTCAATTCCGATTGGCTGATAGGATTCTATCAGCCAATCGGAATTAAGGTAGGAAAAATCTGATTGGCTGATGAAATCAGCCAATCAGATTCAAGTTCAATCCGTTTGGCTGATCCAATCAGCCAATCAGATTGAGCTCGCATTCTATTGGCTGATCGGAACAGCCAATAGAATGCGAGCTCAATCTGATTGGCTGATTCCATCAGCCAATCAGATTTTTCCTACCTTAATTCCGATTGGCTGATAGAATCCTATCAGCCAATCGGAATTGAGGGGACGCCATCTTGGATGACGTCCCTTAAAGGAGCCGTCATTCGTCGTAGTCCGTCGGTGAAGAAGGTGGTTCCGCGTCGGCGGAAGGAAGATTCAAGACCCGGCTTGGAAGATGACTTCGCCCGGATAGAAGACCTCTTCAGCGCCTCTTTGAAGATGACATCAGCCGGATCGAAGACTTTTCTTCAGTGCCGCCTGGATGATGACTTCATCGGATGGAAGATTTCTTCAGCGCCGCTTGGAGGATTAACTTCTTCCGCTCCGGATGTCCACTTCGGTTCCATCGGTGGCTCGGCTGAGTGAAGACAACTAAAGGTAGGATGATCTTCAGGGGATTAGTGTTAGGTTTTTGTAAGGGGGGTTTGGGTTAGATTAGGGGTATGTGGGTGGTGGGTTTTAATGTTGGGGGGGGGTTGTATTTTTCTTTTACAGGCAAAAGAGCTGTTTTCTTTGGGGCATGCCCCCACAAATGGCCCTTTTAAGGGCTGGTAAGGTAAAAGAGCTTTGAAATTTATTTAATTTAGAATAGGGTAGGGCATTTTTTTATTTTGGGGGGGTTTGTTATTTTATTAGGGGGCTTAGATTAGGTGTAAGTAGCTTAAAATTGTTTTAATATTTTTAACATGTTTGTAACTTATTTTTTTATTTTTTGTAACTTAGCTTTTTTATTTTTTGTACTTTAGTTAGTTGATGTAATTGTATTTAATTGTAGTTATTTGTAGGTAGTTTATTTAATTAATTTAATGATAGTGTAGTATTAGGTTTAATTGTAACTTAGGTTAGGATTTATTTTACAGGTAATTTTGTATTTCTTTTAGCTAGGTAGTTATTAAATAGTTAATAACTATTTAATAACTATTCTAACTAGCTAAAATAAATACAAAGTTACCTGTAAAATAAATATAAATCCTAAGATAGCTACAAAATAATTATTAATTATATTGTAGCTATCTTAGGGTTTATTTTACAGGTAAGTATTTATTTTTAAATAGGAATAATTTATTAAAATATAGTGTAGTGTTAGGTGTAATTGTAACTTAGGTTAGTTTTTATTTTACAGGTAAATTTCTCTTTATTTTAGCTAGGTAAGCTATTAAATAGTTAATAACTATTTAATAGCTATTGTACCTGGTTAAAATAAATTGAAAGGTACCTGTAAAATAAAAATAAATCCTAAGATAGCTAGAATATAATTATTATTTATATTGTAGCTATATTAGGGTTTATTTTAAAGGTAAGTATTTAGTTTTAAATAGGATTCTTTTAGTTAATAAGAGTTAATTTATTTAGATTTATTTAATTAATATTTAAGTTAGGGGGGCGTTAGGGTTAGACTTAGGTTTAGGGGTTAATAATTTTATTACAGTGGCGGCGGTGTAGTGGGGGGCAGATTAGGGGTTAATAAATTTATTATAGGTGGCGACGGTGTAGGGGGGGCAGGATAGGGGTTAATAAATTTAATATAGGTTGCGGCGGGTTCAGGGAGCAGCGGTTTAGGGGTTAAACTATTTATTTAGTTGCGGAGAGGTGCGGGATCAGCAGGATAGGGGTTAATAATTTTATAATAGAGGGCGACGGTGTAGGGGGGGCAGGATAAGGGTTACTAGGTATACTGTAGGTGGCAGCGGTGTCCGGGAGCGGCGGTTTAGGGGTTAATACATTTATAAGAGTTGCGGCAGGGTCTAGGAGCGGCGGTTTAGGGGTTAATACATTTATAAGAGTTGCGGCAGGGTCTAGGAGCGGCGGTTTAGGGGTTACTGACTTTATTGAGTTGCGGGAGGCTCCGGGGGCGCCGGTATAGGGGGTAGAACAGTGTAGTTTAGTGTGAGTGCTTAGTGACAGGCTAGCAATAAAGCTGGGAAAAAGCCGAAGGGCAGCGAGATCGGATGAGTGATAACTCTCACAGTCCGCTGCTCATCGCCCCGCGGCTTTTTGACAGCTTTATTTGATAACTTAGGCGTATTTTTTCAGGTCCACGGCGGCGATGTGAGGCAAGCTTAGGCGGGCGTATTGGGCCGGCGAAGCCAGAAAAGTAGACGGCTTGATAACTACCCCCCATTGTCTCTTCTATTAGTATATTCATTATTTGCACTTTATATCTATTGCATTGTATATCAATTGTATTATATGTATTTCTATAACATTGAATCCGATTTTATTGTATTTTATCTGAACAGTTTTTGACCTGACTTAATATATATGTGAGAGCGACCAAGAGTCACTCTTTTTTATTATAATTTTATTTTTTTATTATGAAACTTTTTATATAAGTTTTTAATATAAATACATTGTTTTAAGCATTTTGAAACTACCAGCTCTATACTTATTTGTCTATATAGAAAGACCAACTGTAGGTGTTATATATTATACATTATTAGATACACCATTGTCAATATTACCCTCCATTTCAGTTATCTTTGTTCCTGATTTATCCTGTTTTATATATACTTTAGCCAAACTTGGTGCTCCTATTCCCTTTTTCAGCATGTAGGAAATGCCTTTACTCAGTCTGCTAGTGTACCCAGGGCTGATGCCATTACATTGCATAGGGGTGTTATCTTCTGCATGCATATCTATTGATTTTGCTGGTAAAACAGAAAACTAAGATACAAAATAAGCATATATATATGTGTCTATATCCCTTTCTGTTTTTTCTTATATAAGCACCAAGTCTGGCTACCAGGGCACTTGAAATACCTCCCCGATGCATTAAAGACTATCTTTAATCAATGTTTGAGGGGAAGGAAATAATCCTCTCATAGAACACCCTTTGAACTGTCAGGAAATGGTTCAAAACATTAGGGGCCCTATCCAATATACGGCGCAGGTAGCAGCGTAAGCGCAGAAACCTGCGCCACCCGTAATTTCACCTCGCACATCGGGGTATTACATATACGGCGCCGGCAGTTCCTAAGTGGCGTAAGTCGGATACACTGGCAATGTTCAGAAATGTGCACAAATACACATTTCTGTTGTCGCCAGTAACTTACGGCACTTTAGAAACTGCCGGCACCTAAGAAAAAGTAAAGAAAATAACAAATCTCCCGTAAAAGTCTAACACACCTCCCAAAAATAAGCCTGAAACATAAAACACCTATACCCCCCCTCTACTACTAATAATAATAAATGTATTAACCCCTAGACCAACAACACCCCATAACGCAATATACCTATTTAAACTATTAACCCCTATATCCGCCATCAAACCCACACCACAATTAATAACTAAATTATTAACCTCTAAATCCGTCAACCCCAACATTGCAAACTACCTATTAAAACTATTAACCCTTAATCCGCCATAGCCCACAACGCAATACACCTATTAAAGTATTAACCTCTAAACCGCCATAGCCCACAATGCAATAAACCTAACCCCTAACCCCCCCTAACCTAACCCCCCCCTAACCTAACACCCCCTAAATGAACAAAATAACCTAATTTACAAAATACTAAAGTTACTCTTAAATTACAAAAAACTAACACTACTCTAAAAATACAAATAAACTAAGTATAAATTAAAGGGGCAGTCTAATAAAAATTCTGGAGTAGACTGTCCCTTTAAGCTAGAATTACAGAAAATAAAAAAAACTAAGATTACAGAAAATAATAAAGAAAATTACAAAATTTTTAAAAAATTATACCTAATCCATATGAAAATAAAAAAGCCCCCCCAAAATAAAAATAATCAGCTCTTTTTGCAAAAAATACACAAAGCCCCCCCTAACAGCAAAACCCCCCACCCACCAAACCCCCCCAAAAAATAACCTAACCTAACACTAAAAACCCTAAACTACCCATTGCCCTGAAAAGGGCATTTGTTGGGCATTGCCCTTAAAAGGGCATTCAGCTCTTTTTCTGCCCACCCTATCTAAATAAAATAAACCTCACCTGTCCTGAAGACCGGTGGAGAAGGACTTGTTCCAGGCGGTGAAGTCTTCTTCCAAGCAGCAACCTCTTCTTTCTTTTTCCAGGAACCAGCCGGCGTGGAGCGGAGGGCGGAGTTGAAGGCCGATGACCGCGGAGCTGATGACCGGCGACTCTGGAACTGAAGACTGTAAATCAGCCAATAGGATAAGAGCTACTGAAATTCTATTGGCTATTCAAATCAGTCAATTTTTTTTTATTTTTTTTTATTTTGTAATTTTCTTTATTATTTTCTGTAATCTTAGTTTTTTTTATTTTCTGTAATTCTAGCTTAAACGGACAGTCTACTCCAGAATTTTGATTAGACTGCCCCTTTAATATATACTTAGTTTATTTGTATTTTTAAAGTAGTGTTAGTTTTTTGTAATTTAAGAGTAACTTTAGTATTTTGTAAATTAGGTAATTTTGGTTCATTTAGGGGGTGTTAGGTTAGGGGGGGTTAGGTTAGGGGTTAGGTTTATTGCGTTATGGGCTATGGCGGTTTAGGGGTTAATACTTTAATAGGTTTATTGCGTTGTGGGTTATGGCGGTTAAGAGGTTAATACTTTAATAGGTTTATTACGTTGTGGGCTATGGCGGTTTTAAAGTTAATACTTTAATAGGTGTATTGCGTTGTGGGCTATGGCGGTTTAGGGGTTAATACTTTAATAGGTTTATTGCATTGTGGGTTAATGGTGGATTAAGGGTTAATAGTTTTAATAGGTAGTTTGCGATGTTGGGGTTGGCGAATTTAGGGGTTAATAATTTAGTTATTACTTGCGGTGTGGGTTTGATGGCGGATATAGGGGTTAATAGACTTTATTAGTTATTGCGGTGGGGGATTGTGATTGACAGGTAGATAGACATTGCGCATGTGTTAGGTGTTAGTTTATTTTTGCAGGCATTTTCGGGCGTTACAGTGCTCCCATACTCAGCGCAAGGCTTGCTACGGCTGCCTTTTATGGCAAGGTAAAAATGGAGTAAGATTTCTCCATTTTTGCCACGTAAGTCCTTGGGCTGTATATTGGATACCGATTTGGGACGCGGTTCTATGTTAGCTTATGGGAGTAAAAATTGAGGGTGACGGGTGAAATATACGCGCATAACTTGTATGTTACACCGTATATGTGATACCAAAACAGCGCAAAAAACGGCGTCGCCGGCTTTTGTGGGCGACGCTGCATATTGGATCGAGCCCCATAATGTTATTCTCTTTACAATCCTCTTGAATGGCTAAAAACTGTATGATGCCAGACAGTGAATACAACTCTGCACCCTTGCCAATAAGAAAGTAGGTTCAAGTCATCATTAGGTAGGGTACACAGAGAAGAAATAGCACAAGTCAAACCTTTCCACTTTTTTCTATTTATCTCTCCCCTGGCCCCTTGATAGACAAATGTAAAAGAACAAAAAGATTGCCCAGAAACAATATTGACTATTTACACTCTCCAGAAAGTTTTTTTTATTTTTTATTTGAGCATTGAGCTGATGCTCTTGTATTGTGATTATTTTGCCATTGAAGCTTCGAAACATAATTAAAGGGACATGAAACCCAAACATTTTGTTTTATGGTTCAGATAGAGAATACAACTTTGAACAACGTTCCAATTTACTTCTTTTATCTAATCTGCTTCATTCTCTAGATATCCTTTGTTGAAGAAATAGCAATGCACATGAGTGAGCCAATCACACGAGGCATCTATGTGCAGCCACCTATCAGCAGCTCCTGAGCTTATTTGGATATGCTTTTAAACAAAGGATATCAAGAGAATGAAGCAAATTAGATAATAGAAGTCAATTGGAAAGTTGTTTAAAATGGCATTCTCTTTCTGAATCATGAAAGAAAAAAATTGTGTTTAATGTCTCTTTAAGAGCAACATATATTTCTGAGCGTCTGATATTTGTGATATTTTGTATGTTTTTTGTTGGCCAGTAGCAGTGTGCAAATAAACACAGTCCCAAACACGAGTGCTACCTGCAAATATGTTTGACTTTGTCATGTAGAGAGACAGCTTAATCCTCCCTCCTGGGGAACAAGCTTATTAAAACCTGAGGTAATGAGGAAATGCCAGAATTGGACAACATTAGAACAATTGTCTCAAATGCCGAACCCTTTGGCATCTTTATTCTGTCAATTTACATAGCAGAGACAACAGGAGGTGACAACAATGCCAGAAATACTTTACATACTCATTATATGTTTATAGAGGATACCCTGAAAACATATCATAGAGAGCTCGGATGATGCTGTCATCTTATTGCTTACAAGTGCCTTAATTACACCCAAGAATCTGTTTTTTTCATAAATAGTTACTTTGTGTATTGTTTGCTCTTTGTTGAAAATAATTTATATTTTGTATTTTAAAGGAGTAGGAAAGTCAGTATTAAACTTGCATGATTCAGATAGAGCATGTCATTTTAAGACACTTTTAAATTCACATCTATTTTCAATTGTGCACATATACTACACTAGTGGGAGCTAGCTGATGATTGATGCCTGCACATATTTGTCTCTTGTGGTGTGTTCAGCTAACTGCCAGTAGTGTAGTGCTTTCCCATCAGCAAAAAATAGTAAGATAATAAAGTAAATTTGATAATAGAATTAAATTGGAAAGTTGTATAAAATTGTATGTTCTATCTGAATCATGAAATACAATGTGGGGTTTCCAGTCCCTTTGACCAAGTGTGCAAAGTATCATGTTTATTTTATGTATATTTATTTGTATGATCCAGACATGTACATATAAATCTGCGGAATGCTTTGGCTTCATAGAATATTTTTACTATTGTTATCATATATTTTTGCTAAACTTCTATGCAATGCTAGAAAATGGTACAATTTACAAAAAGATAACTTTCACGTTATGTAGTTCACCTTGTATAAAGATTGTATACAGGTTGTATACAGGGCAGGGGGCTTTGGAGCTTATGCATTAAATGAAATAAACCATTCAGTGGTGAGATGGTGCTATAGCCCAACACCTTCAGGAGGGAGGCATGTTATAATAGTGCGTCAAAAATCCCCTAATGATATATAGCGGGTGTCCGTATCCTTAAGGGATCAAGAAAACGCTTATTGTCAAGAGTTATTTATTCAGTAAAGTGGAAAAAATATAATTTATGTAAGAATTTACCTGATAAATTCATTTCTTTCATATTGGCAAGAGTCCATGAGCTAGTGACGTATGGGATATACAATCCTAACAGGAGGGGCAAAGTTTCCCAAACCTCAAAATGCCTATAAATACACCCCTCACCACACCCACAATTCAGTTTAATGAATAGCCAAGCAGTGGAGTGATAAAGAAAGGAGTAAAAAGCACCAAGAAAGGAATTTGGAAATAATTGTGCTTTATACAAAAAAAAATCATAACCACCATAAAAAGGGTGGGCCTCATGGACTCTTGCCAATATGAAAGAAATTAATTTATCAGGTAAATTCTTACATAAATTATGTTTTCTTTCATGTAATTGGCAAGAGTCCATGAGCTAGTGACGTATGGGATATCAATACCCAAGATGTGGAACTCCACTCAAGAGTCACTAGAGAGGGAGGGATGAAAATAAATAACAGCCATTTACCGCAGAAAAAATAATCCACAACCCAAAATAAAAGTTATTCTCATAATGAAAAGAAAAACGTAAAACATCAGCAGAAGAATCAAACTGAAACAGCTGCCTGAAGAACTTTTCTACCAAAGACTGCTTCTGAAGAAGCAAATACATCAAAACGGTAGAACTTAGTAAATGTATGCAAAGAGGACCAAGTTGCTGCTTGCAAATCTGATCAACTGAAGCTTCATTCTTAAAAGCACACAAAGTGGAGACTGATCTAGTAGAATGAGCTGTAATTCTCTGAGGCGGGGCCTAACCCAACTCCAAATAAGCTTGAAGAATCAGAAGCTTTAACCAAGAAGCCAAGGAAATAGCAGAGGCCTTCTGACCTTTCCTAGGACCAGAAAATATAACAAATAGACTAGAAGTCTTCCTGAAATCTTTAGTAGCTTCAACATAATATTTCAAAGCTCTCACCACATCCAAAAAATGTAAGGATCTTTCCAAAGAATTCTTAGGATTAGGACACAAGGAAGGGACAACAATTTCTCTACTAATGTTGTTAGAATTCACAACTTTAGGTAAAAATTTAAATGAAGTCCGCAAAACCCCCTTATCCTGAAGAAAAATCAGAAAAGGAGATTCACAAGAAAGAGAAGATAGCTCAGAAACTCTTCTAGCAGAAGAGATGGCCAAAAGGAACAACACTTTCCAAAGAATGCATAGGCTCAAACGGAGGAGCCTGTAATGCCTTCAAAACCAAATTAAGACTCCAAGGAGGAGAAATTGATTTAATGACGGGCTTAATACGAACTAAAGCCTGCACAAAACAGTGAATATCAGGAAGTTTAGCAATCTTTCTGTGAAATAAAACTGAAAGAGCAGAGATTTGTCCCTTCAAGGAACTTGCAGACAAACCCTTATCCAAACCATCCTGAAGAAACTGTAACATTCTAGGAATTCTAAAAGAATGCCAAGAACATTTATGAGAACACCATGAAATGTAAGTCTTCCAAACTCGATAATAAATCTTTCTAGAGACAGATTTACGAGCTTGTAACATAGTATTAATCACTGAGTCAGAGAAACCTCTATGACTTAGTACTAAGCGTTCAATTTCCATACCTTCAAATTTAATGATTTGAGATCCTGATTGAACCTTGAGACAGTAGGTCCAGCCTTAACGGAAGTGGCCAAGGTTGGCAACTGGACATCCGAACAAGATATGCATACCAAAACCTGTGATGCCATGCTGGAGCCACCAGCAACACAAACGATTGTTCCATGATGATTTTGGATATCACTCTTGGAAGAAGAACTAGAGGCAGGAAAATGTAAGCAGGATGATAACACCAAGGAAGTGTCAGCGCATCCACTGCTTCCGCCTGAACATCCCTGGACCTGGACAGGTATCTGGGAAGATTCTTGTTTAGATGAGAGGCCATGAGATCTATCTCTGGAAGACCCCACAACTGAACAATCTGAGAAAACACATCTGGATGGAGAGACCACTCCCCTGGATGTAAAGTCTGATGGCTGAGATAATCCGCCTCCCAATTGTCTACACCTGGGATATGCACCACAGAGATTAGACAGGAGCTGGATTCCACCCAAGCAAGTATCCAAGATACTTCTTTCATAGCTTGGGGACTGTGAGTCCCACCCAGATGATTGACATATGCCACAGTTGTGATATTGTCTGTCTGAAAGCAAATGAATGGTTCTCACTTTAACAGAGGCAAAAACTGAGGAGCTCTGAGAATTGCACAGAGTTCTAAAATGTTGATTGGTAATCTTGCCTCTTGAGATTTCCAAACCACTTGTGCTGTCAGATATCCCCAAACAGCTCCCCAACCTGAAAGACTTGCATCTGTAGTGATCACAGTCCAGGCTGGCCGAACAAAGGAAGCCCCTTGAACTAAATGCTAGTGATTTAACCACCACGTCAGAGAGTGACAAACATTGGGATTCAAGGATATTAACTGTGATTTCTTTGTATAATCCCTGCACCATTGATTCAGCATACAAAGCTGGAGAGGTCTCATGTGAAAACGAGCAAAAGGAATTGCGTCATGAGGCCTAAAACTTCCAAGCACATAGCCACTGAAGGGAATGACTGAGACTGAAGGTGCCGACACTCTGCAACCAATTTCAATCGTCTCTTGTCTGTTAGAGACAGAGTCATGGACACTGAATCTATCTGGAAACCTAAAAAGGTGACCCTTGTCTGAGGAATCAAGAAACTTTTTGGTAAATTGATCCTCCAACCATGTTTTTGAAGAAACAACACTAGTTGATTTGTGTGAGATTCTGCAGAATGTAAAGACTGAGCTAGTACCAATATATCGTCCAAATAAGGAAACACCGCAATACCCTGCTCTCTGATTACAGAGAGTAGGGCACCTAGAACCTTTGAAAAGATTCTTGGAGCTGTTGCTAGGCCAAATGGAAGAGCAACAAATTGGTAATGCTTGTCTAGAAAAGAGAATCTCAGGAACTGATAATGTTCTGGATGAATCGGAATACGAAAGTATGCATCCTGCAAGTCTATTGTAGACATATAATGTCCTTGCTGAACAAAAGGCAGAATAGTCCTTATAGTCACCATCTTGAAAGTTGGTACTCTTACATAACGATTCAAAATTTTCAGATCCAGAACTGGTCTGAATGAATTTTCCTTCTTTGGGACAATGAATAGATTTGAATAAAACCCCAGACCTTGTTCCTGAAGACTCCAGGTCTGAAAAACACTTCAGGAAAGCCTGAGCTTTTACTGGATTTGCTGTGATACGTGAGAGAAAAAATCTTCTCACAGGAGGTCTTACTCTGAATCCTATTCAATACCCTTGAGAGACAATGCTCTGAATCCATTGATTTTGGACCGTATTTATCCAAAAATCCTTGAAAATTCTTAATCTGCCCCCTACCAGCTGAGCTGGAATGAGGGCCGCACCTTCATGTGGACTTAGTGGCTGACTTTGGTTTTTTAAAAAGGTTGGATTTATTCCAATTTGAGGAAGGCTTCCAATTGGAAACAGATTCCTTGGGGGAAGGATTTTTGTTCCTTATTTTGATGAAAGGAACGAAAACAGTTAGAAGCCTTAGATTTACCCTTAGGTTTTTTTATCCTGAGGCAGAAAAACCCCCTTTCCTCCAGTAACAGTTGAAATAATAGAATCCAACTGAGAACCAAATAAATTATTACCTTGGAAAGAAAGAGATATTAATCTAGACTTAGATGTCATATCAGCATTCCAAGATTTAAGCCATAAAGCTCTTCTAGCTAAAATAGCTAAAGACATGGATCTAACATCAGTTTTGATAATATCAAAAATGGCATCACAAATAAAATGATTAGCATGTTGCAGCAAGCGAACAATGCTAGATATGTCAGAATCCATTTCTTGTTGCGCTAAATTCTCCAACCAAAAACATGATGCAGCCGCAACATCAGCCAAAGAAATTTCAGGCCTGAGAAGATAACCTGAATATAAATAGGCTTTCCTTAGATAGGATTCAAGTTTCCTATCTAAAGGATCCTTAAAAGAAGTACTATCTTCCATAGGAGTAGTGGTATGTTTAGCAAGAGTAGAAATAGCCCCATCAACTTTGGGGATCTTTTCCCAAAACTCTATAGAAATTGCTGGTAAAGGATACAATTTTTAAACCTTGAAGAAGGAATAAAAGGAGTACCTGGCTTATTCCATTCCTTAGAAATCATATCAGAAATAGCATCAGGAATAGGAAAAACCTCTGGAGTAACCACAGGAGGTTTAAAAACAGCATTTAAATGTTTACTTGTCTTAATGTCAAGAGGACTAGCTTCCTCAATATCCAAAGTAATTAACACTTCTTTTAACAAAGAATGAATATACTCTATTTTAAACAAATAAGTAGATTTGTCAGTGTCAATATCTGAGGAAGGATCTTCTGAATCAGATAGATCTTCATCAGAGGAGGATAAATCATTATGTTGTCAGTCATTTTAAATTTCATTAACTTTATGAGGAGTTTTAAAAGACCTTTTACGTTTATTAGAAGGCGGAAATGCAGACAAAGCCGTCTAAATAGAATCAGTAACAAATTCTTTAAAATTCATAGGTATATCATGTACATTAGAAGTTGAAGGAACTGCAACTGGCAATGTACTATTACTGATGGATACATTCTCTGCATGTAAAAGTTTATCATGCCAACTATTACAAATGACATTCGGAGATATAATTTCCACAATCTTACAACAAATGCACTTAGCTTTGGTAGAACAGATGTCAGGCAGCAATGTTCCTACAGATACTTCTGAGGCAGGATCAGATTGAGACATCTTGCAAAATGTAAAAGAAAAAAACAACATATAAAGCAAAATTATCAATTTCCTTATATGACAGTTTCAGGAATGGGAAAAAAATGCAAACAGCATAGCCCTCTGACATAGAAAAAGGCAAGAGGCAAACAGCAATAGGGAATAAAACAAATGCAAAATTTGGCGGCAAGTATGACGCACAACATAAGTGAAAAAATGTTTGGCGCCAACAATATCTGGAAATGACACACTTGCATCTTGATGACCGTGCGTCACCTGACAACCGTGTGTAAGGCTTCTGCGTCAACTACGACGCCGGAAATGACGAACTTGCGTCAACGGACGTATTTTTCGCACCAAAAAAAAAAAGAATTTGTGCCAAGAATGAAGCAATAAAGTCTAGCATTTGGCGCACCCGCGGGCCTAATGCTGCCCGCAATTTGTAAGAAAAAAGTAGTCAATTTGAAAAAAAGACTAAACCCCAGGTAAGAAAAAAATATTTCTTAATATGTTTATTTCCCAAATATGAAACTGACAGTCTGCACAAGGAAATACATGAACCTGACTCATGGCAAATATAAGTACAATACATATATTTAGAACTTTATATAAATGCATAAAGTGCCAGACCATAGCTGGGGTGTAAAAAACATACTTACCAAAAGACACCCATCCACATATTACAGATAGCCAAACCAGTACTGAAACAGTTATCAGTAGAGGTAATGGTATATGAGAGTATATCGTCGATCTGAAAAGGGAGGTAGGAGATGAATCAATAACAGAGAACCTATGAAATAGACTCCCATTAGGAAAATCATTGCATTCAATAGGTGATACTCTCTTCACGTCCCTCTGACATTCGCTGTACTCTGAGAGGAATTGGGCTTCAAAAAAGCTGAGAAGCGCATGTCAACGTAGAATCTTAGCACAAACTTACTTCACCACCTTCATAGGAGGCAAAGTTTGTAAAACTGAATTGTGGGTGTGGTGAGGGGTGTATTTATAGGCATTTTGAGGTTTGGGAGGATTGTATATCCCATACGTCACTAGCTCATGGACTCTTGCCAATTATATGAAAGAAAGGAGCATTTAAAGTAACAAACTTCTTATTGGGATAAAGATGCTATTGCAGCTGGAAATGTTATTACCTGGTGGGAAAAAAATGTTTTTCTTAAAATCTTTGTTTTTTAACTACCAGATAGTAATATTTTATCTGCAATAACATCCAGAATTAAGCAGGGCTTATTTTTTCACCTGTGCTCTAGTTAAAAACCCAATTTCTTTCTTTCGTTATTCAGATAGAGCATGCAATTGTAAGCAACTTTCTAATTCACTCCTATTATGAATTGTCTTTGTTCTTTTTGTTCTCCCCCCAATGCAACATAACCCTACTACACTATTAACTCATAAAGGGCCATAATCCCCAATGCAACATAAACCTTCTACACTATTAACTCCTAAAGGGCCATATTCCCCAATGCAACATAACCCTCTACACTATTAACCCCTAAAGGAACATAATCCCCCAATGCAACATAACCCTACTACACTATTAACCCCTAAAGGGCCATAATCCCCAATGTAACATAACCCTACAACACTATTAACTCCTAAAGGGCAATAATCCCCAATGCAACATAAACCTACTACACTATTAACTCCTAAAAGGCCATAATCCCCAATGCAACATAACCCTACTACACTATTAACTCCTAAAGGGCCATAATACCCAATGCAACATATCCCTACTACACTATTAACTCCTAAAGGGCCATGATCCCCAATGCAACATAACCCTACTACACTATTAACTCCTAAAGGGCCATAATCCCCAATGCAACATAAACCTACACACTATTAACCCCTAAAGAAACATAATCCCCAATGCAACATAACCCTTCTACACTATTAACTCCTAAAGGGCCATATTCCCCAATGCAACATAACCCTCCTACACTATTAACCCCTAAAGGAACATAATCCCCCAATGCAACATAACCCTACTACACTATTAACCCCTAAAGGGCCATAATCCCCAATGCAACATAACCCTACTACACTATTAACTCCTAAATGGCCATAATCCCCAATGCAACATAAATTTACTACACTATTAACTCCTAAAAGGCCATAATCCCCAATGCAACACAAATCTACACACTATTAACCCCTAAAGAAACATAATCCCCAATGCAACATAACCCTACTACACTAGTAACTCCTAAAGGGCCAAAATCCCAAATGCAACATAACCCTACTACACTATTAACTCCTTAAAGGGCCATAATCCCCAATGCAACATAACCCTACTACACTATTAACTCCTTAAAGGGTCATAATCCCCAATGCAACATATCCCTACTACACAATTAACCGCTAAAAGGCCATAATCTCCAATGCAACATAACCCTACTACACTATTAACTCCTAAAAGGGCCATAATCCCCAATGCAACATAACCCTACTACACTATTAACTCCTAAAGGGTCATAATCCCCAACAAAACATAGCCCTACACATTATTAACCCCTAAAGGAACATAATCCCCAATGCAACATAACCCTACTACACTATTAACTCCTATAGGGTCATAATCCCCAACAAAATATAGCCCTACACACTATTAACCCCTAAAGGAACACAATACCCAATGCAGCATACCCCTGCTACAAGATTAACTCCTAAAGGGCCATAATCCCCAATGCAACATAACCCTACACACTATTAACTTCTAAAGGGCCATAATCCCCAATGCAACATAACCCTACTACACTATTAAATCCTAAAGGGCCATAATCCCCAATGCAACATAACCCTACACACTATTAACTCCTAAAGGGCCATAATCCCCAATGCAACATAACCCTACTACACTATTAACTCCTAAAGGGCCATAATCTCCAGTCCAACATAGCCCTACACACTATTAACTCCTAAAGGGCCATAATCCCCAATATAACATAACCCTACTACACTATTAAATCCTAAAGGGCCATAATCCCCAATGCAACATAACCCTACTACACTATTAACTCCTAAAGGGCCATAATCTCCAGTGCAACATAGCCCTACACACTATTAACTCCTAAAGGGCCATAATCCCCAATATAACATAACCCTACTACACTATTAAATCCTAAAGGGTTATAATCCCCAACGAAACATAGCCCTACACACCATTAACCCCTAAAGGAACAAAATCCCCAATGCAACAGAACCCTACTACATGATTAACTCCTAAAGGGCCATAATCACCAATGCAACATAACCCTACTACAATATTAACCACAAGAGAGACATAATCCCCAATGCAACATAACCCTACTACACTATTAACTCCTAAAGGGCCATAATCTCCAATGCAACATAACCCTACACACTATTAACTCTTAAAGGAACATAATACACAACAGTAAACAAAAACAACATATCCCAAAAACCAAAACCCCACCACAATGTTTTCATGTTTGTTGTTCTTGTTGTTATCTTTTGCTATAATGGTTGTTTACTTTGTTATTCTTGTTGTTGTCTTCTGCTTTAATGTTTGTTTATTTTCTATTGATTTGTTGTTGTGGGGTTTTGGTTCTTGTGATGTTGTTTTTGTTTACTTTTGTGACTTATGTTGCTTTAGGGGTTAATAATGTAGTGGGGTTAAGTTGCGTTGGGGGTTATGCTGCTTAAGGGGTTAATATTGTAGTGTAGTAATATTTTATCTGCAATAGCATCTAGAATTAAGCAGGGTTTTTAAATTCTGGTCCTTACACTTCTCAGGCCAGATTTTCAGGATTACCTTGGGAAAAAATAGGTTAATAAACATTGATACTGATAAGCTTATTTTTTCACCTGTGCTCTAGTTAAAACCCCAATTTTTTTTTCTTTCGTTATTCAGATAGAGCATGCTATTGTAAGCAACTTTCTAATTTACTCATATTATCAAATTGTCTTTGTTCTCCCCCCAATGCAACATAACCCTACTACACTATTAACTCATAAATGTCCATAATCCCCAATGCAACATAACCCCTCTACACTATTAACTCCTATAGGGCCCTAATCCCCAATTCAACATATCCCTACTACACTATTAACTCCTAAAGGGCCATAATGCCCAATGCAACATAACCCAACTACACTATTAACTCCTAAAGGGCCATAATCCCCAATGCAACATAACCCTAAACACTATTAACCCCTAAAGGAACATAATTCCCAATGCAACATAACCCTACTACACTATTAACTCCTAAAGGGCCATAATGCCCAATGCAACATAACCCTACTACACTATTAACTCCTAAAGGGCCATAATCCCCAATGCAACATAACCCTAAACACTATTAACCCCTAAAGGAACATAATTCCGAATGCAACATAACCCTACTACACTATTAACTCCTAAAGGGCCATAATCACCAATGCAACATAACCCTACTATACTATTAACTCCTAAAGGGCCATAATCCCCAATGCAACATAACCCTACTACACAATTAACCCCTAAAGGGCCATAATCCCCAATGCAACATAACCCTACTACACTATTAACTCCTAAAGGGCCATAATCTCCAGTGCAACATAACCCTACACACTATTAACTCATAAAGGAACGTAATACACAACAGTAAACAAAACAACATATCCCAAAAACCAAAACCCCACCACAATGTTTTCATGTTTGTTGTTCTTGTTGTTTTCTTTTGCTTTAATGTTTGTTTATTTTCTGGTGGTTTGTTGTTGTGGGGTTTTGGTTTTTGTGATATGTTGTTTTTGTTTACTTTTGTGGCTTATGTTGCTTTAGGGGTTAAGAATGTAGTAGGGTTAGGTTGTGTTGAGGATTATGTTGCTTAAGGGGTTAATATTGTAGTGTGATTAGGTTGTATTTCTCCTGTTAAGTGTAGTCAGTCCACGGGTCATCCATTACTTATGGGATTATATCTCCTCCCTAACAGGAAGTGCAAGAGGATCACCCAAGCAGAGCTGCTATATAGCTCCTCCCCTCTTCGTCATATCCAGTCATTCTCTTGCACCTAACTATAGATAGGACGTGTGAGAGGACTGTGGTGTGTTAAACTTAGTTTTTATTTCTTCAATCAAAAGTTTGTTATTTTAAACGGCACCGGAGTGTGTTGTTTCTTCTCAGGCAGCATTAGAAGAAGAATCTACCTGAGTTTGTCTATGATCTTAGCGGTCGTAACTAAGATCCACTTGCTGTTCTCGGCCATTCTGAGGAGTGAGGTAACTTCAGAACAGGGGATAGCATGCAGGGCCCACCTGCAAGGAGGTATGTGCAGTAAATTATTTTCTAAGGAATGGAATTGACTGAGAAAATACTGCTAATACCGATGTAATGTAAGTGCAGCCTTAAATGCAGTAGTAGCGACTGGTATCAGGCTGATATGTATGTATGTATACTCTGAGGTATTTCTGGGGAATGGAATTTCACTAAGAAAATACTGTCTATATTAAAGTAATATTTGAGCCTGCACTGCAGTGAAAGCGACTAGCAGCAGGCTTATTAATAACACTTCATAATTTTCATTTTTAAAACGTTTACTGTCATGTTAATCGTTTTTTCTGAGGTACTTGGTGATAAAACTTTATGGGCATGATTTTTACCACATGGCTGTCGTTTGTTTCTGAATAAAAACAGTTTACTGAGCTTCCCCACTGTTGTAATATGAGTGGGAGGGGCCTATTTTAGCGCTTTATTGCGCAGTAAAAATTTAGTCACCGTCTTCCTATTTCTTCCTCCATGATCCAGGACGTCCCTACAGAGCCCAGGGGTCTCCAAAACTAGTTTTGAGGGAGGTAATCAGTCACAGCAGATCTGTGACAGTGTGTTTGACTGTGATAAAAAACGTTTATTATTTCAACTGTTATCCGTTTTGGGTATTAAGGGGTTAATCATCCTTTTGCTTGTGGGTGCAATTCTCTGCTAACTTTATACATTTTCTGTTAAAATTTGGTTGTTTTAACATATTTGGTTCATTGTTAATTCAACTGTGTCACATTTTTATGTTTCTTAAAGGCGCAGTAGCGTTTTTTATATAGCTTGTAAATTTATTTAAAAGTTTTTTTCCAAGCTTGCTAGTGTTATTGCTAGTCTGTTTAAACATGTCTGACACAGATGAAGCTGTTTGTTCACTATGTTTAAAGGCCAATGTGGAGCCCAATAGAAATTTGTGCACTCAATGTATAGATGTTACTTTGAATAAAAGTCAAACTTTATATATGAAAAAAATATCACCAGACAACGAGGGGGAAGTTATGCCGACTAACTCTCCTCACGTGTCAGTACCTTCGCCTCCCGCTCAGGAGGTGCGTGATATTGTGGCGCCAAGTACATCAGGGCGGCCCATACAAATCACTTTGCAAGACATGGCTAATGTTATGACTGAAGTACTATCTAAATTGCCAGAATTAAGAGGTAAACGCAATCACTCTGGAATAAGAACAGAGTGCGCTGATAATAATAGAGTCATGTCTGATACTGCGTCACAATTTGCAGAACATGAGGACGGAGAGCTTCATTCTGTGGGTGACGGATCTGATCCAAGTAAACTGGATTCAGACATTTCAAATTTTAAATTTAAGCTTGAGAACCTCCGTGTATTACTAGGGGAGGTATTAGCGGCTCTGAATAATTGTAACACGGTTGCAATTCCAGAGAAAGTATGTAGGCTGGATAAATATTTTGCGGTACCGGCGTGTACTAACATTTTTCCTATACCTAAAAGGCTTACAGAAATTGTTAACAAGGAGTGGGATAGACCCGGTGTGCCTTTTTCACTCCCTCCTATATTTAGAAAAATGTTTCCAATAGACGCCACCACACGGGACCTATGGCAGACGGTCCCTAAGGTGGAGGGAGCAGTTTCTACTCTGGCTAAGCGCACCACTATCCCGGTGGAGGATAGCTGTGCTTTTTCAGATCCAATGGATAAAAAGTTAGAGGGTTACCTTAAGAAAATGTTTGTTCAGCAAGGTTTTATATTACAACCCCTTGCATGCATTGCGCCTGTCACTGCTGCGGCGGCTTTCTGGTTTGAGTCTCTGGAAGAAACCCTTAGCACAGCTCCATTGGATGAGATTATGAACAAGCTTAAAGCCCTTAAGCTAGCTAATTCATTTATTTCTGATGCCGTAGTACACTTAACCAAACTTACGGCTAAGAACTCAGGATTCGCCATTCAAGCGCGTAGAGCGCTGTGGCTTAAATCCTGGTCAGCTGATGTGACTTCTAAATCTAAATTGCTTAATATTCCTTTCAAAGGGCAGACATTATTCGGGCCCGGTTTGAAAGAAATTATCGCTGACATTACTGGAGGTAAGGGCCATGCCCTGCCTCAAGACAGGGCCAAACCAAGGGCTAAACAGTCTAATTTTCATGCCTTTCATAACTTCAAGGCAGGAGCAGCATCAACTTCCTCCGCTCCAAGACAGGAAGGAACTGTTGCTCGCTACAGACAGGGCTGGAAACCTAACCAGTCCTGGAACAAGGGCAAGCAGGCCAGAAAACCTGCTGCTGCCCCTAAGACAGCATGAAGTGAGGGCCCCCAATCTGGAAACGGATCTAGTGGGGGGCAGACTTTCTCTCTTCGCCCAGGCTTGGGCAAGAGATGTCCAGGATCCCTGGGCGTTGGAGATCATATCTCAGGGATATCTTCTGGACTTCAAAGCTTCTCCTCCACAAGGGAGATTTCATCTTTCAAGGTTATCAGCAAACCAGATAAAGAAAGAGGCGTTTCTACGCTGTGTACAAGACCTCTTACTAATGGGAGTGATCCACCCAGTTCCGCGGTCGGAGCACGGGCAAGGATTCTATTCAAATCTGTTTGTGGTTCCCAAAAAAGAGGGAACCTTCAGACCAATCTTGGACTTAAAGATCCTAAACAAATTCCTAAGAGTTCCATCGTTCAAAATGGAAACTATTCGAACCATCTTACCCATGATCCAAGAGGGTCAGTACATGACCACAGTGGATTTAAAGGATGCCTACCTTCACATACCGATTCACAAGGATCATTACCGGTATCTAAGATTTGCCTTCCAAAACAGGCATTACCAGTTTGTAGCTCTTCCCTTCGGGTTAGCTACGGCTCCAAGAATCTTTACAAAGGTTCTGGGCTCTCTTCTGGCGGTACTAAGACCGCGAGGCATAGCGGTAGCTCCGTACCTAGACGACATTCTGATACAAGCGTCAAGTTTCCAAACTGCCAAGTCTCATACAGAGTTAGTTCTGGCATTTCTAAGGTCGCATGGGTGGAAGGTGAACGTAGAAAAGAGTTCTCTATTGCCACTCACAAGAGTTCCCTTCTTAGGGACTCTTATAGATTCTGTAGAAATGAAAATTTACCTGACGGAGGACAGGTTATCAAAACTTCTAAATGCTTGCCGTGTCCTTCATTCCATTCAACACCCGTCAGTGGCTCAGTGCATGGAGGTAATCGGCTTAATGGTAGCGGCAATGGACATAGTACCTTTTGCGCGCCTGCATCTCAGACCGCTGCAATTGTGCATGCTAAGTCAGTGGAATGGGGATTACTCAGATTTGTCCCCTCTGCTAAATCTGGATCAAGAGACCAGAGATTCTCTTCTATGGTGGCTTTCTCGGCCACATCTGTCCAAGGGGATGCCCTTCCGCAGGCCAGATTGGACGATTGTAACAACAGACGCCAGCCTTCTAGGTTGGGGCGCAGTCTGGAATTCTCTGAAGGCTCAGGGATCATGGACTCAGGAGGAGAGACTCCTTCCAATAAACATTCTGGAATTAAGAGCAATTTTCAATGCTCTTCTGGCTTGGCCTCAGTTAGCAACTCTGAGGTTCATCAGGTTTCAGTCGGACAACATCACGACTGTGGCTTACATCAACCATCAAGGAGGAACAAGGAGTTCCCTAGCGATGATGGAAGTCTCAAATATAATTCGCTGGGCAGAGTCTCACTCTTGCCACCTGTCAGCGATCCACATCCCAGGCGTGGAGAACTGGGAGGCGGATTTTCTAAGTCGCCAGACCTTTCATCCGGGGGAGTGGGAACTTCATCCGGAGGTGTTTGCCCAACTGCTTCATCATTGGGGCAAACCAGATCTGGATCTCATGGCGTCTCGCCAGAACGCCAAGCTTCCTTGTTACGGATCCAGGTCCAGGGACCCGGGAGCGGTACTGATAGATGCTCTGACAGCACCTTGGGTCTTCAACATGGCTTATGTGTTTCCACCCTTCCCGATGCTTCCTCGATTGATTGCCAGGATCAAACAGGAGAGAGCATCGATGATTCTAATAGCGCCTGCGTGGCCACGCAGGACCTGGTATGCAGATCTAGTGGACATGTCGTCCTGTCCACCATGGTCTCTGCCTCTGAGACAGGACCTTCTGATTCAGGGTCCTTTCAAACATCCAAATCTAATTTCTCTGAGGCTGACTGCATGGAGATTGAACGCTTGATTCTATCAAAGCGGGGATTCTCGGAGTCAGTGATTGATACCTTAATACAGGCTAGGAAACCTGTTACCAGGAAAATTTACCATAAAATATGGCGTAAATACTTATATTGGTGCGAATCCAAGAGTTACTCATGGAGTAAGGTTAGGATTCCTAGGATATTGTATTTTCTACAAGAAGGTTTAGAAAAGGGTTTATCTGCTAGTTCGTTAAAGGGACAGATTTCAGCTCTGTCTATCCTTTTACACAAACGTCTGGCAGAAGTTCCAGACGTTCAGGCTTTTTGTCAGGCTTTGGCTAGGATTAAGCCTGTGTTTAAGACTGTTGCTCCGCCGTGGAGCTTAAACTTAGTTCTTAACGTTCTGCAAGGTGTTCCGTTTGAACCCCTTCATTCCATTGATATCAAGCTGTTATCTTGGAAAGTTCTGTTTTTAATGGCTATTTCCTCGGCTCGAAGAGTCTCTGAGTTATCGGCCTTACATTGTGATTCTCCTTATCTGATTTTTCATTCAAACAAGGTAGTTCTGCGTACTAAACCTGGGTTCTTACCTAAGGTAGTCACTAACAAGAATATCAATCAAGAGATTGTTGTTCCATCATTGTGCCCTAACCCTTCTTCAAAGAAGGAACGACTTCTGCACAATCTGGACGTCGTCCGTGCCCTGAAATTTTATTTGCAGGCAACTAAAGATTTTCGTCAAACTACTTCCCTGTTTGTAGTTTATTCTGGACAGAGGAGAGGTCAAAAAGCTTCGGCTACCTCTCTCTCTTTTTGGCTTCGTAGCATAATACGTTTAGCCTATGAGACTGCTGGACAGCAGCCTCCTGAAAGGATTACTGCTCATTCTACTAGAGCTGTGGCTTCCACTTGGGCCTTTAAGAATGAGGCCTCTGTTGAACAGATTTGCAAGGCTGCAACTTGGTCTTCACTTCACACTTTTTCAAAATTTTACAAATTTGACACTTTTGCAGTGGTTCCTTCCGTGTAAAGATCCTGCCTGTCCCTCCCGTCATCCGTGTACTTTTAGCTTTGGTATTGGTATCCCATAAGTAATGGATGACCCGTGGACTGACTACACTTAACAGGAGAAAATATAATTTATGCTTACCTGATAAATTCATTTCTCCTGTAGTGTAGTCAGTCCACGGCCTGCCCTGTTTTTTACGGCAGGTCTAAATTTTAATTAAACTCCAGTCACCACTGCACCCTATAGTTTCTCCTTTCTCGTTTGGTTTCGGTCGAATGACTGGATGTGACGTAGAGGGGAGGAGCTATATAGCAGCTCTGCTTGGGTGATCCTCTTGCACTTCCTGTTAGTGAGGAGATATAATCCCATAAGTAATGGATGACCCGTGGACTGACTACACTACAGGAGAAATGAATTTATCAGGTAAGCATAAATTATATTTTTGGGTTATGGCGATTTTGGGGTTAATAGTGTAGCTGGTTAGGTTGTGTTGGGTTTTTTATCACCTTAGGGGTTAATAGTGTAGCAGGGTTAGGTTGTGTTGGGGTTTTTGCCACCTTAGGGGTTAATTGTGCCACAGGGTTAGGTTGTGTTGGGGGTTATGTCAATTTAGGGGTTAATTGGGTTGTGAGGTTAGGTTGAGTTAGGGTTATGGTGCTTTAGGGGTTAATCTTTAAAGTAGGACATATGAGTGTTCATTTCGTAGACTAAAATGAGAATAAAACTAAAGAAATTCTGATGACTAAAATACGACTAAAATTAAAATGGTATTTTTAGTCAAAAGACTATGACTAAAACTAAATCAAAATGAGATTTTCGTCAGAAAACTATGACTAAAACTAAAGCAACATTTGCTGTCAAAATCAGCACTTTGTCCAAGGTTTTATAATCAATCCATATCTAATCACTCTTTTGTGAAAAAAAAAACCAAGGCTATCTTCTTGATTATTTATGAAACGTGGTTATATTTAATTTTAAGATAAAGACATATCATATACCACAACAGTTAAATCTGTTAAATCTGTATTGCATGTTCAAACCTTAATACTATAAATAAAACCAGGTTAATAAACCTTTACTCCAGGAATATATAATGAGTTTGGAAGTTCTAGAGCAGTGTTAGTTTCATTGCCGAAAAATCTTTGACTCTGTGAACAATCAATTGATTCTTCCTATGGAAATAAGAATAACCCATGAGTATGGACTTAAGTTAATATTGGGTAATATGTTCAATGGCGTTACAGCCAATACCGTTTACAGTTGCACTTCTGTTTATTAAACGTAAAATAAAAAAACAAATAAGTGTCATAAACAAAGATGTTATATATCACAACAGTTAAATCTGTGTCTGTATTGCATGTTTAAACCTTAATACCATAAATAATGTATATAATGAGTTTGGAAATTATAGAGAAATGCTTAAATAATGCATTACACCTTAACTAAACTCCTTAGATTTTAGTTGACTAAAATCTACTGTAGAATTAGTCGACTAAAACTAGACTAAAACTAAATTAATTCAGATGACTAAAATACGACTAAAACTAAAATGGCATTTTAGTCAAAGACTAAGGGTTCTATTTATCAAGCTCCGAGCTTGATGCCCCGTGTTTCTGGCGAGCATTTAGGCTCGCCAGAAACACAACTTATGAAGCAGCTGTCTAAAGACCACTGCTCTATAACCAGACATCGCCGAAAATCAACCTGATCCAATACGATTGGGTTGCTTGACACCCCCTGCTGGCGGCCAATTGGCCGCAAATCTGCAGGGGGTGGCGTTGCACCAGCAGTTCACAAGAACTGCTGGTGCAATGATAAATGTGCGGTGGCATGGTTCGCTATAGCGGATCATGTCCAATCGCACAATTATAAATGGACCCCTAAAACTAAGACTAAATCAAAATTTGCCATCAAAATTAACACTGGAACATACAAAATGCACCTTTAGGAGCTGTAGGGATGTGGATATATTATACATGTTACATATATATTATACATACTCCATGTGCACTGGTTTGTGGAGGCTAATACAGCATATGGTTTGGTCTGAATCTATAAGAACCCTCTTGTCTCCATGTGCACTGGTTTGTGGATAAAGACATCAACACTATACAGAGGCATCCAGGAAACACGAGGATTTGTCTGCTGAGCGACTATAAGAGCTCAGATTGCCGTTGTGGCACTTATCAAGTGCTTTATTTCTTGTAAGTACAACTGGTTGGAGTGGGGGATTGTGTATACACCACTGATGTTGCACTATTGTGGTGCCTTCTTTTCTTTTTATGTCATTATACATGTATATACAATTATTTATTTATGTTTATTATATTGTATAATGTGATTAGATATTTTTTTAATTAGTGTCGTGTTAAAAAAGTTTTTATTCTTTTTGTGTGTTTTATTTTTAAAGAAGATTTCTTTTTCTTGATATTAGTATGTCACAGAAAACAGTATCCACAACTTTAACATTTTACATAACTGCATTTCTTTAATTTTGCAATGTTAAAAATAATGCATTTATTTAAAACTATAAAGTTGTGGTTACTGTCTTCTATGACATACTAATATCATGAAAAAGAAATCTTTCTAAAAAAATAAACTAAACATGCAAAAAGATAAAGAAAACTTTTTCAAATCACAACAATACTTAAAATACATATTCTTGCCTTATATAATAAAAACCATATAAATAAATGATTGTATATACATGTATCCCCACAGCTCCTGTAGGTTTAATAGGAATGTTTTTTATTTTTGTCTTTATTAGCCAAGTAGATCGCAAACATAACAAATATATATCTGGGAGTTTCTAATATTCAAAGCTCTGCCCATCATGTCAGATAAACCTTTCCAGCCAGATGACCTCATCAGATAAACCTTTCCAGTCAGATGACCTCATCAGATAAACCTTTCCAGTCAGATGACCTCATCAGATAAACCTTTCCAGCCAGATGACCTCATCAGATAAACCTTTCCAGCCCCTGTACACCTCAGCTCGCCTGTTGCGGGGCAAAATTACCCACAGGTAATTAACATTGCACACGAGCGCAATTTTGCGCTCGTGTGCAATCCCGCCCCCTGCCCGCGCACAGCCAATCACGCGCGGGCAGGAGCTGTCAATCTCCTCGGTTGGACTCGACCGAGGAGATTGAATTTCGCCACAATAAAGGTGGCGTAGATGTTAGGGAAGCAGCGGTCTGGTGACCGCTGCTTGATAAATCAGGGCGAGCAAGTTCTTGAGAGAACTTGCTGCCGTAGGGGCTTAATAAATCTAGCCCTTAGTTTTCATAGGCATTATTTGAAGTGTTACTACACAGAAAACATTGTTTGCTTAAGCAAACACACAGTCTATGTAGTGGAAGAACACTTCAAAGAACACAGAACACCCCCGCCAACATTGCAGATTAGTGGCAATGTTGTCTGACTTTTTCTGAAGCTGCAATCCATATTAATTCCTATGGGAGACACATCACCACTTGTCGGAACAGACAGGGTCAGCCTACTTTCTATAAATATATATCGGCAGACCCATGATCTGACAATGTATTGATCATTAGGGTCATACTGAGAATCTGGCATGTTGTGGAGAACTGAGGACTGAAATTGAAAAGCCGTGGATTAAGGATATGACATCAAAGGTTGCTGGGCAATTTAAAAGAGTAGCAAATGAACACTGAAAATGTAGGAACGGAAATGTAATAGGATGATGTATTTATTTGACCCTGGGAAGAAGATGTATTATTATTCTGTAAGTCCTTGAGCCCCCCCACTGCAAGTTAACCGCAATCATGACCTCTTCAACACCATAAATTATCCATGGTCTATGTTCAAAAAAATACCCCTCACCTCCCACTGCAAATAAACCATAAAGAAAAATACCCCAGAGAAGCCTTACCAGTTTTAAAGCTAATATATATCCCTATTTAAAAAAAGTATCAGGCCCCCAGCATGAACTTCTTGCTAAATATTAACCCTACGCTTAAAATCAACCCATACGTAAAAAGGACAATAACCCTAAAATTAACCACATATCCTAAAACAATCATGCCCCTAAAATTACCCCAAGTTAAAAACAACTGTATCCACATCATTTACCCTATACTTTAAATAAACATTTCCCCTAAAAATAATGTCCTATTAAAAAATCCTTCCCTGTAAAGTAACCTTTTGGATAAAGCAACTCCACCTTAAAATAATTTTATCTCCTCCTTAATTATCTACTTTTTAGGATCTCCACTAAATTGAACCACCTACACAACCACCCACCACAAGCAACTTGCCCATTCTAAGTAAAGGTAAAATATAATTCAGAGTAATATAAAAGCAGTGGGGAATAATTGTATATTTTCTCTCTCCGTTGAAATGTACTAGAGCCTGTATTATTCTACATTGTGATTGGTTAGCCTACAGCACAAGGTCATTTACATATTTCTGTAATTGGTTACCATAAAGGAGACAAAGAAGAATAATTCCACCAGTCTTAATATGCAAAAATATGTTCATTGTGTTAAAATGTTAAATTATAGTAAAACCTTGCTTTTGCAACACAGTGCTTAACTGCTATGCTATGAGGTAAATGCCCCTTTAAGGAGATACATTTTGGTGATGGGAAGAGTTTTGTTATTTAGCTATGTTTATCTGTAAAGAAGAAAAAAAAAGACTTTTGTATTGCAAGTTTTGTCATTAGCAAAAGAATAGAAAATATAACTATATTATACAAAAGTTTTTTTTAATTAACTTATACTTTAAGTACTTTTCAGTTTATGTCAGTTTTATGCAAGCACTAATGTAATTTTTCTATGTGATGTCCTTGGAACAGAACTTCTAAGCATTAGAGAGCAAATAAAGAGGTTTTCTACAGTGAATAATTAATATATCTCCCAGTAACATGCCACATCCCCCTAAAAGTACAAATATTGCAAGGGCTGTGAGGCAGTAAATGAAAAATATTGAAATTAATGAGACCTTTTTGCCTTATTGCTGTGCAACATAAATTTGTAATGGTAAAACTACCAACTATCATCCTTGTGTTTAGAAATACATTTACTAAAAGGATAATGTTTAAATAGGGGAGGAGGACGGGGGAGGCTGCCCAGGACAGATTCCATAAATGTCTTGGAAACAAAAAAGGTTTGTGAGCCAAAAGATTATATCAGAAAAAAGTAGCACATGCAGGGCTAGAACGCGATCTGTGGGTTAATCCTTCTTAGCTTCCTGAGTGTTGGAAGAAACAAGAAAGAGGCAGCCATTAAAGAGTGCACACAAAGGTGCATAGGCAGCAGAAGGAGGTTCAGCAGAATCACAAACTAATTCTACATTAAGTAGAAAGGATCTGTCAGGCACTAACTTGCTACCCAGATATCTGTGCACCAGATCAGAATTCTCCACATTTCCAGCATTTTCAGAATCAAGAATTAGTTACACAGAGCGCAGGCGACAAAGAGAATGTAAACCCATCAGCTGTTGATTCCAAAACCATCATTTTGTATCAAACATTTGTTTTTCAGTATAGTGCAGAAAGAAAAACGTGATATTAATTGGATTTTATTTCAGTATTTAGCATGAGTATCAAAGTGGTAATATCAGCACAAGGCAAGACATGTTTGAGACATGTTTATGTGTGTATAGGATTTCTAAAAACACATATAAGACTTTATAAAAGATTCGTTTTTACATGGTAGACTTCAAACACTTACATCTCATGCATGCAGGATGATCGGCAAGTACTGCTAAAATTTGATGATGTCTTTTTGACCAAGTGATAAAAGAGGGACCTTTGTATTTAAAGGGACAGTAAAGTCTAATTTATAGTTTTATGATTCAGGTAGATCAAGCAATTTTTAAAACTTTCCAATTTACTTCTATTCTATTATATACTTTGCTTTGTTCTCTTGGTATCCTTTGTTGAATGTAGGTGCAGGAGTAGGGATGGGAGAATGTGGTGAAAGGGCAATTCTCCTGTTAGAAAGATTAGCCCTGTAGACATTTGTTTTGGACAATCGAATGTTGATATGAACTAAATTCTATTAAAATTCAGTAATCAAATGTTATTTCAGGTTTTTGGGTGTTACTTTTGTTTTGATTTAACAAATACTATTTAGAAGTTCAATAGTAAGTTCATGTGGTAGAGAATTTAGTAAATTGATACATAATACGAAAAAAAGGGAAGGTTTGCTCATCTATTAATGCTATTCAATAATATACAAAATATTAGTAAGGTGCTGCCTGGAAAAGATTTATATATAGAGATTTTATATAGAAATGTGGATGGACCAAAATAAGGGACATCCAAAAGACAAGGGGTATAGCACACCAACAATTTGATAAATGCAAAAAATATATACTTTATGTAATCATGAATAGAAAATTGGAACATGCATATATACAAAAATATCAAGACAGACAGACAAACAAAACAAAACAAAACACATGGGCCCCTCGCAAAAGAGCAAAACAAGCCGGCACACCATAGTAGATAAAGTTCAGCAAGCAAGCTGGATGTTAGTAGCATTAGCATTTAGCACTCAAAGCAAGCGAGTAAGGACTCAAAATGTAAGCTCTGTTTGTATAGACCAGACAGAAGGTGTCCACATGAGCACCAAGGGAGACCAACAGAATAATGTCAGGCAGACCGCTGTTAGCAACGCCAACTCCAGAGTCAGACCGCCGTCAGCACATAGCCAACTTCACCGGTCTAGGATGAAATACCTTTTCCTTCACTTATATCTGGTGTCCCAAGGTATCACGGCTCACTCCACTTCAACACGGTCACCAATTATGGATCCGGAGACAGTAAGGAGACCCACAAAATAAGAGCTGCACACCTACGCGTCCTTTAGCGCGTTTTGCTCCTTTTAAATTGCAGCCGGGAGCTTCTTCTGGGTGATGATGTCAGATTGTCTTATTGGCCATCTGGGTCATGTGACAATGTTCGTAATTTTGCAGCTGATTTGTTAAAGTACTTGATTCAATACAGAATGTTCGCTATTTCAATCATTTCAAAAGATGAACAATATTGATAAAACTTGATGAAATGCTGATAATAAATGAGGACTAAAACAGGGCAAAACAAGACAATAACATATACACAAACCTACACAGATTAAACAAAAAATAATGGTGTGAATAACTTAATACTAAATATGTACAAAGTTTAAATAAATTAATAAATTAAAGAAGCAAAAACATGTAATTAATTTCTTTGTTTGAAACATAATAGATTCAATTGTTTCTATTTAGAATATTGCATAATTAGAATATTACATTTAAAGAAAGGATTAGAAATATTATTGCAAATATATCAATTCTAATTTTTAAACTTTAAATATTGCATAATTAGACACTAATTATGCAATATTTGAATGAGAAAAAATCATATTGAATGTTATTTAAAGTTAGCATTAGGAATACTATTACATTAAACAAATGTTAGAATGTTGTACAAACATTCGAATTTCGTAAAAAAACTAACAAATGTGTTAAAATTTGTTTCATTTTCGAATGTTGCAAAATATTCACCCACCATTACTCATGAGCAGTAACAAAATATGTCAGGTGAGCAAAGACAGGAGGCATATATGTTTAGCTACCAATCACCAGCGAGCTCCTAGTGCTCCATTCCAGCTCCTGAGCCTACCTAGATATGCTCTTCAACAAAGGATACCATTAGAGTAAAGTTAATTTAATAATAGAAGTAAACTGAAAAGTTGTTTAAAAGTGCTTGCTCTTTCTGAATCATAAATAAAAAGAAAAGAAAGGAGGCACACGCTTAAACCAGTTTCATCAGGGAGTTAGTGAAAGAAAAATCTCTAAAACATTTATTAGTATACCCTACAAAATGAAGCTAAAAAACATTGATTTAAAACAATAACAAAAAGCAATACTGTTGGACGGAGCGGTATAAAGGGTAGGACGCAAACAATAAGGTTGAATAGATGGGCTTACTGCTATACTCTAGTGCCAAGAACTGTTACAATTATTACGCAAAAAGTATAAGGGCATAAACGAAGCTCCCTTCTAATACACTCAAATACATAATATATATACACTTGTGATACATAATATATATATATATATACACTTGTGATACATAATATAGATACACTTGTAATACATAATATATATACACTTGTGATACATAATATATATACACTTGTGAAACATAATATAGATACACTTGTAATACATAATATATATATACACTTGTGATACATAATATATATATATACACTTGTGATACATAATATATATACACTTGTGATACATAATATATATACACTTGTAATACATAATATATATACACTTGTGATACATAATATAGATACACTTGTAATACATAATATATATACACTTGTGATACATAATATATATATATACACTTGTGATACATAATATATATACACTTGTGATACATAATATATATACACTTGTGAAACATAATATATATACACTTGTGATACATAATATATATATATACACTTGTGATACATAATATATATACACTTGTGATACATAATATATATACACTTGTGATACATAATATATATACACTTGTGATACATAATATATATACACTTGTGATACATAATATAGATACACTTGTAATACATAATATATATACACTTGTGATACATAATATATATACACTTGTGATACATAATATATATATACACTTGTAATACATAATATATATACACTTGTGATACATAATATATATACACTTGTGATACATAATATATATACACTTGTGATACATAATATATATACACTTGTAATACATAATATACAGTGGGGCAAAAAAGTATTTAGTCAGCCACCAATTGTGCAAGTTCTCCCACTTAAGAAGATGAGAGAGGCCTGTAATTTTCATCATAGGTATACCTAAACTATGAGAGACAAAATGTGGAAACAAATCCAGACAATCACATTGTCTGATTTGGAAAGAATTTATTTGCAAATTATGGTGGAAAATAAGTATTTGGTCAATATCAAAAGTTCATCTCAATACTTTGTTATATATACTTTGTTGGCAATGACAGAGGTCAAACGTTTTCTGTAAGTCTTCACAAAGTTGACACACACTGTTGCTGGTATGTTGGCCCATTCCTGCATGCAGATCTCCTCTAGAGCAGTGATGTTTTGGGGCTGTCGCTGGGCAACACGGACTTTCAACTCCCTCCAAAGGTTTTCTATGGGGTTGAGATCTGGAGACTGGCTAGGCCACTCCAGGACCTTGAAATGCTTCTTATGAAGCCACTCCTTCGTTGCCCGGGCAGTGTGTTTGGGATCATTGTCATGCTGCAAGACCCAGCCACGTTTCATCTTCAATGCCCTTGCTGATGGAAGGAGGTTTGCACTCAAAATCTCATGATACATGGCCCCATTCATTCTTTCATGTACACAGATCAGTCGTCCTGTTCCCTTTGCAGAGAAACAGCCCCAAAGCATGATGTTGCCACCCCCATGCTTCACAGTAGGTATGGTGTTCTTTGTTTGCAACTCAGCATTCTCTCTCCTCCAAACACAACGAGTTGTGTTTCTACCAAATAGTTCTACTTTGGTTTCATCTGACCATATGACATTCTCCCAATCCGCTTCTGGATCATCCAAATGCTCTCTAGCATACTTCAGATGGGCCCGGACATGTACTGGCTTAAGTAGGGGGACACGTCTGGCACTGTAGGATCTGAGTCCCTGGCGGCGTAGTGTGTTACTAATGGTAGCCTTTGTTACGTTGGTCCCAGCTCTCTGCAGGTCATTCACTAGGTCCCCCCGTGTGGTTCTGGGATGTGTGCTCACCGTTCTTGTGATCATTTTGACCCCACGGGGTGAGAGCTTGTGTGGAGCCCCAGATCGAGGGAGATTATCAGTGGTCTTGTATGTCTTCCATTTTCTAATTATTGTTCCCACAGTTGATTTCTTCACACCAAGCTGCTTGCCTATTGCAGATTCAGTCTTCACAGCCTGGTGCAGGTCTACAATTTTGTTTCTGGTGTCCTTCGACAGCTCTTTGGTCTTCACCATAGTGGAGTTTGGAGTGTGACTGTTTGAGGTTGTGGACAGGTGTCTTTTATACTGATAACAAGTTCAAACAGGTGCCATTAATACAGGTAATGAGTGGAGGACAGAGGAGCCTCTTAAAGAAGAAGATACAGGTCTATGAGAGCCATAAATTTGCTTGTTTGTAGGTGTCCAAATACTTATTTTCCACCATAAAATGCAAATAAATTCTTTCCAAATCAGACAATGTGATTGTCTGGATTTGTTTCCACATTTTGTCTCTCATAGTTGAGGTATACCTATGATGAAAATTACAGGCCTCTCTCATCTTCTTAAGTGGGAGAACTTGCACAATTGGTGGCTGACTAAATACTTTTTTGCCCCACTGTATATGTACACTTGCGATACATAATATATATACACTTGTGATACATAATTTATATACACTTGTAATACATAATATACAGTATATACACTTGTAATACATAATATATATACACTTGTGATACATAATATATATACACTTGTGATACATAATATATACACTTGTGATATATAATATATATACACTTGTAATACATAATATATATACACTAGTGATACATAATATATATACACTTGTAATACATAATATATATACACTTGTGATACATAATATATATACACTTGTGATACATAATATATATATATACACTTGTGATCAGGGCCGCCACTAGAAATTTTGGGGCCCCTGACTTAACCATTTATCAGGGCCCCCCTTGACATGTGCAATTTTTGACCAAGTGACTAAAACGTATATGCACTTTATTCTTAAGTGTAGTCAAACTTGGAAATGTTGTAAAGTAGGTAGTAACACACAAACACAGAAACACACAGACACACTCATACACTGAAACACACACTCACACATAAGGATTCACATATAGACACTTTAGCAGACACTTAAAGAAACACACAAACAAGTTCAGACACAGACACCCACACAGACACTCAGCACTTGTTTACATTGACCTGACAAGTAATGAGGTAGACTACAGTTTTGTCAAAAAAAGGAGATTTACAAAACAAAATATGGAGTTCTGATTATATTTTTGTCAAGGAAGATGCCAACTAAATAATGACAACAGCATGCAGTGGCTGAAAGGAAGGGTCCTGAACTGCCTAAACAATAATTTAAAGTCTCAAAGTCTGTAGAAAGATGTGAATAATCAGTAGTAAGGTCAAAATGTCCTAAAAAGGAACAGACAATGGGAACACACACACAAACTCAAACACAAACTTGCACATACACCCAAGGAAACACCGACAGAGACAGCCACAGAAAACACACAAAGACATACACACCCACAGAAAACACACAAAAACATACGCACACAGAGAGACAACCACATAAAACACAGAAAGACATACAGCACATACACACCCTCACTGAGACATCCACAGAAAACACACAAAGACATACACACACTCTCACAGAGACACACACAGAAAATGCACACCCTCACAGAGACATCCACAGAAAATACAAACATACATACACACACCCATCCTCACAGAGACATCCACAGAAAACACAGAGACATACATACCCACCCTCACAGAGGCATCCAGAGAAAATACACAAAGACATACATACACACACCCTCAAAGAGACACCCATAGAAAAAGCACAAAGACATACGCACACACCCTCACAGACATCCACAGAAAATGCACAAAGACATACACACTCACCCTCACAGAGAGACCCACAGAAAAAAAATACATACACACTCATAGAGACACAAGAAAAAGCACAAAGACATAAACACAGACACCCACAGAAACACTCACAGGAAGTAACATTTCTGCACATTGCATCTCCTAAATCAACAGTGTGTGATCACTTTTTAAAGAATCATATTTGTAAATGTGCAAACAAAAATAATTCTGTGAATTCAAAATGGTACATTAATGATCTGGGTAGATGGCTAGATGAAAAAAAGTACTTTTAAAAAAGGTTGACATGTTTTTTTTTTTTTTTTCAATTTTCCCCAACCAAGAGCACCACTTCAAATATAGTGTACAAATGTTCCCATCTGTCAGCTGTACTTATGGATTTTGAAAATGCTGTACTCTATATGGTCTTGGTGGAACCATAAGCTGTGGTACTCATACCATTAGATCTGGTTAAATGCAGGATTTAGGATTGTTTGTATGTATTTCAAAATTAATTCAGCTGTAGTTTAAACTGAGCAGTTTTAAGTTAACCTGTCTCATTTCAAACACTGAGCAATCTTACCTCTAGATTTAGAGTTCTGCGGCCAAAGGGGTGCGTTAGCTACGCGTGTTTTTTCCCCCCGCACCTTTTAAATACCGCTGGTATTTAGAGTTCACAGAAGGGCTGCGTTAGGCTCCAAAAAGGGAGCGTAGAGCATAATTTACCGCCACTGCAACTCTAAAAACCAGCAGTGCTTACGGACGCGGCCAGCTTCAAAAAGGTGCTCGTGCACGATTCCCCCATAGGAAACAATGGGGCCGTTTGAGCTTGAAAAAAAACTAACACCTGCAAAAAAGCAGCGTTCAGCTCCTAACGCAGCCCCATTGTTTCCTATGGGGAAACACTTCCTAAGTCTGCACCTAACACCCTAACATGTACCCTGAGTCTAAACACCCCTAATCTTACACTTATTAACCCCTAATCTGCCACCCCTGCTATCGCTGACCCCTGCATATTATTATTAACCCCTAATCTGCCGCTCTGTACACCACTGCAACCTACATTATCCCTATGTACCCCTAATCTGCTGCCCCTAACATCGCGGACACCTATATTATATTTATTAACCCCTAATCTGCCCCCCCCATGTCGCCGCTACCTACCTACACTTATTAACCCCTAATCTGCTGACCGGACCTCACCACTACTATAATAAAGTTATTAACCCCTAATTCGCCTCACTCCCGCCTCAATAACCCTATAATAAATAGTATTAACCCCTAATCTGCCCTCCCTAACATCACCGACACCTAACTTCAAGTATTAACCCCTAATCTGCCGACCGGACCTCGCCGCTACTCTATTAAATGTATTAACCCCTAAAGCTAAGTCTAACCCTAACACTAACACACCCCTAAGTTAAATATAATTTTTATCTAACGAAATAAATTATTTCTTATTAAATAAATTATTCCTATTTAAAGCTAAATACTTACCTGTAAAATAAACCCTAATATGGCTACAATATAAATTATAATTATTTTGTAGCTATTTTAGGATTAATATTTATTTTACAGGCAACTTTTTATTTATTTTAACCAGGTACAATAGCTATTAAATAGTTAATAACTATTTAATAGCTACCTAGTTAAAATAATTACAAAATTACCTGTAAAATAAATCCTAACCTAAGTTACAATTAAACCTAACACTACACTATCAATAAATTAATTAAATAAAATACCTACAATTATCTACAATTAAACCTAACACTACACTATCAATAAATTATTTACATACAAATACCTACAAATAAATACAATTAAATAAACTAACTAAAGTACAAAAAATAAAAAAAGAACTAAGTTACAAAAAATAAAAAAATAATTTACAAACATTATAAAAATATTACAACAATTTTAAGCTAATTACACCTACTCTAAGCCCCCTAATAAAATAACAAAGCCCCCCAAAATAAAAAAATGCTCTACCCTATTCTAAAATAAAAATAGAAAAGCTCTTTTACCTTACCAACCCTTAAAAGGGCCTTTTGCGGGGCATGCCCCAAAGAATTCTGCTCTTTTGCCTGTAAATAAAAAACATATAATACCCCCCCCTAACATTACAACCCACCACCCACATACCCCTAATCTAACCCAAACCCCCCTTAAATAAACCTAACACTAAGCCCCTGAAGATCTCCCTACCTTATCTTCACCACGCCGGGTATTACCGATCCGTCCAGAAGAGGCTCCGAAATCTTCATCCAAGCCTAAGCGGGGGCTGAAGAGGTCTATCATCGGGCTGAAGAGGTCCATCATCGGGCTGAAGAGGTCCATCATCCGGCTGAAGAGGTCCATCATCTGGCTGAAGAGGTCCATCATCCGGCTGAAGAGGTCCATCATCCGGCTGAAGTCTTGATCCAGCGGGGGCTGAAGAGATCCATCATCCGGCTGAAGTCTTCTATCAAGCGGCATCTTCAATCTTCTTTCTTCCGGATCCATCTTCATCCCGCCGACGCGGAACATCCATCCTGGCCGACGACTTCCCGACGAATGACGGTTCCTTTAAATGACGTCATTCAAGATGGCGTCCCTCGAATTCCGATTGGCTGATAGGATTCTATCAGCCAATCGGAATTAAGGTAGGAAAATTTTGATTGGCTGATGGAATCAGCCAATCAGATTCAAGTTCAATCCGATTGGCTGATCCAATCAGCAAATCAGATTGAGCTCGCATTCTATTGGCTGATCGGAACAGCCAATAGAATGTGAGCTCAATCTGATTGGCTGATTCCATCAGCCAATCAGAATTTTCCTACCTTAATTCCGATTGGCTGATAGAATCCTATCAGCCAATCAGAATTCGAGGGACGCCATCTTGGATGATGTCATTTAAAGGAACCATCATTCGTCGGGAAGTCGTCGGCCAGGATGGATGTTCCGCGTCGGCGGGATGAAGATGGATCCAGAAGAAAGAAGATTGAAGATGCCGCTTGATAGAAGACTTCAGCCGGATGATGGATCTCTTCAGCCTCTGTTTGGATCAAGACTTCAGCCGGATGATGGACCTCTTCAGCCGGATGATGGACCTCTTCAGCCCGATGATGGACCTCTTCAGCCCGATGATGGACCTCTTCAGCCCGATGATGGACCTCTTCAGCCCCCGCTTGGGCTTGGATGAAGATTTCGGAGCCTCTTCTGGACAGATCGGTGATACCCGGCGTGGTGAAGATAAGGTAGGGAGATCTTCAGGGGCTTAGTGTTAGGTTTATTTAAGGGGGGTTTGGGTTAGATTAGGGGTATGTGGGTGGTGGGTTGTAATGTTGGGGGGGTATTGTATGTTTTATTTTACAGGCAAAAGAGCAGAATTCTTTGGGGCATGCCCCGCAAAAGGCCCTTTTAAGGGCTGGTAAGGTAAAAGAGCTTTTCAATTTTTATTTTAGAATAGGGTAGGGCATTTTTTTTATTTTGGGGGGCTTTGTTATTTTATTAGGGGGCTTAGAGTAGGTGTAATTAGCTTAAAATTGTTGTAATATTTTTATAATGTTTGTAAATTATTTCTTTATTTTTTGTAACTTAGTTCTTTTTTTCTTTTTTGTACTTTAGTTAGTTTATTTAATTGTATTTATTTTTAGGTATTTGTATGTAAATCATTTATTGATAGTGTAGTGTTAGGTTTAATTGTAGATAATTGTAGGTATTTTATTTAATTAATTTATTGATAGTGTAGTGTTAGGTTTAATTGTAACTTAGGTTAGGATTTATTTTACAGGTAATTTTGTAATTATTTTAACTAGGTAGCTATTAAATAGTTATTAACTATTTAATAGCTATTGTACCTGGTTAAAATAAATAAAAAGTTGCCTGTAAAATAAATATTAATCCTAAAATAGCTACAAAATAATTATAATTTATATTGTAGCTATATTAGGGTTTATTTTACAGGTAAGTATTTAGCTTTAAATAGGAATAATTTATTTAATAAGAAATAATTTATTTCATTAGATAAAAATTATATTTAACTTAGGGGTGTGTTAGTGTTAGGGTTAGACTTAGCTTTAGGGGTTAATAAATTTAATAGAGTATCGGTGAGGTCCGGTCAGCAGATTAGGGGTTAATACTTGAAGTTAGGTGTCGGTGATGTTAGGGAGGGTAGATTAGGGGTTAATATTATTTATTATAGGGTTATTGAGGCGGGAGTGAGGCGGATTAGGGGTTAATAACTTTATTATAGTAGCTGTGAGGTCTGGTCGGCAGATTATGGGTTAATAATTGTAGGTAGGTGGCAGCGACGTTGGGGGCGGCAGATTAGAGGTTAATAAATATAATATAGGGGTCGGCGGTGTTAGGCGCAGCAGATTAGGGGTACATAGGGATAACGTAGGTTGCGGCGGTGTGCGGTCGGCAGATTAGGGGTTAAAATTTTTTATTAGAGTGGCGGCGATGTGGGGGGCCTCGGTTTAGGGGTACATAGGTAGTTTATGGGTGTTAGTGTACTTTAGAGCACAGTAGTTAAGAGCTTTATGAACCGGCGTTAGCCCAGAAAGCTCTTAACTCCTGGCTCTTTGCTGCGGCTGGAGTTTTGTCGTTAGATTTCTAACGCTCACTTCAGCCAAGACTCTAATTACTAGCGTTAGAAAGATCCCATTGAAAAGATAGGATACGCAAATGGCGTAGGGGGATCTGCGGTATGGAAAAGTCGCGGCTGCAAAGTGAGCGTTAGACCCTTTCCTGACTGACACTAAATACCAGCGGCCGGCCAAAATCAGCGGTAGGAGCCCCTAACGCTGGTTTTGACGGATAACGCAGAACTCTAAATCTAGGCGTTAGTCTGAGAGTATAACATTTTATGCAGATGTAAAAATGTTAGATAAAATGCCTCCTTGCATCTGGAAAGAATTTGCATAAAGGGGCAGTAAACTGGAATGTAATTAATATATATATATTAAAACAAAAAACGCATATCTGCCAAAAGGGCACCTACCATTTGTGTATTGAGGAGGAAACATTTCTGCATGGCTTTCAATATAGAATTTATACAGCATTGTCAAATAATCATAAATACACTGCTGCTAAAAAAATGTGTTTTTATGGACCCCTGGCCCCACCATACTACTACCACACTGAAGTTACAATCTGAAATTGTTACCACACTGAAGTTACAATCCGAATTTGCACAAAGAAATAAAAAACATTTACTAAGTAAGTCCTACCTCCTCTGCAATGCTGTCTGACTCAGGCACAATGTCGGCTAGATTACGAGTTGTGTGTTAGGCTGAAAAAGCAGCATTAAGAGGTCCTAACGCTGCTTTTTTACACCCGCTGGTATTACGAGTCTTGAAGGTTTAGGGGCACCGCACACTTTTTTGGCCTTACAGCAAAACGACTTACGTAAACTTCGTAAAGTCTTTTTTTCTATGGGACTTCCATAGCGCTGGTATTATGAGTCTGTCCTGGGAGGCCAAAAAGTGAGCGGTACACCCTACCCTGTCAAGAGTCCTAACCCATTTAAAAGTCAATAGTTAAGAGTTTTATGGTACAACACCGTAGCATAAAACTCTTAACTAAAGTGCTAAAAAGTACACTAACACCCATAAACTACCTTTTAACCCCTAAACCGAGGCCCTTCCGCATCACAAATACTAAAATAAAATTTTAACCCCTAATCTGCCGCTCCGGACACCGCCGCCATCTACATTATATTTATTAACCCCTAATCTGCTACCCCCAATGCCGCCGCCACCTACTTACACTTATTAACCCCTAATCTGCTGCCCCTAACGTTGCCGCCACCATAATAAACATATTAACCCCTAAACCGCCACACTCCCGCCTCGCAAACATTAGTTAAATATTATTAACCCCTAATCTGCCATCCCTAATATCGACGCCACCTACCTACACTTATTAACCCTTAATCTGCCGCCCCAACATCGCTGCCACTATAATATACATATTAACCCCTAAACCGCCGCACTCCCGCCTCACAAACATAAGTTAAATATTATTAATCTCTAATCTGCCGTCCCTAATATCGACGCCACCTACCTACATTTATTAACCCCTAATCTGCCGCCCCCAACATCGCCGCAACTATATTAAAGTTATTAACCCCTAAACCTAAGTCTAACCCTAAACCTTACACCCACTAACTTAAATATAATTTAAATAAATCTAAATAAATATTCCTATGATTAACTAAATTATTCCTATTTAAAACTAAATACTTACCTATAAAATAAACCCTAAGCTAGCTATAATATAACTAATAGTTACATTGTAGCTATCTTAGGGTTTATTTTTATTTTACAGGCAAGTTTATTTATTTATTTTAACTAGGTAGAATAGTTACTAAATAGTTATTAACTATTTAATAACTACCTAGCTAAAATAAATACAAATTTACCTGTAAAATAAAACCTAACCTAAGTTACACTAACACTACACTATAATTAAATAAATTAACTAAATTAAATACAATTACCTAAATTAAATTAAATTAGCTAAAGTACAAAAAACAAATAAACACTAAATTATTGAAAATAATAAACAAATTACAGAAATTTAAACTAATTACACCTAATCTAATAGCCATATTAAAATAAAAAAGCCCCCAAAAATAAAAAAAAAACCCTAGCCTAAACTAAACTACCAAAAAAGGGCCTTTTGCGGGGCATTGCCCCAAAGTAATCAGCTCTTTTACCTGTAAAAAAAAAATACAAACAACCCCCCCAACAGTAAAACCCACCACCCACACAACCAACCCCCCGAATAAAATACTATCTAGAAAAACCTAAGCTCCCCATTGCCCTGAAAAGGGCATTTGGATGGGCATTGCCCTTAAAAGGGCAGTTAGCTCTTTTGCCGCCCAAACCCTAATCCAAAAAATAAAAGCCACCCAATACACCCTTATAAAAACCTAACACTAACCCCCTGAAGATCGACTTACCGGGAGACTTCTTCACCCAAGCCAAGCGAAATGGTCCTCCAGACGGAGCAGAAGTCTTAATGCAATCAGCCAATAGGATTAAAGTTCAATCCTATTGGCTGATCCAATCAGCCAATAGGATTGAGCTCGCATTCTATTGGCTGTTCCAATCAGTCATCGCCAGAAGAGGATGCTCAGATGTCGGATGTCTTGAAGATGGCCGGATGGATGAAGATAGAAGATGCCATCTGGATGAAGACTTCTGCCCGTCTGGAGGACCACTTCTGCCCAGCTTGGATGAAGACTTTTGCCCGTCTGGAGGACCACTTCGCCCGGCTTGGATGAAGACGTCTCCCGGTAAGTCGATCTTCAGGGGGTTAGTGTTAGGTTTTTTTAAGGGTGTATTGGGTGGGTTTTATTTTTTAGATTAGGGTTTGGGCTGCAAAAGAGCTAACTGCCCTTTTAAGGGCAATGCCCATCCAAATCCCCTTTTCAGGGCAATGGGGAGCTTAGGTTTTTTTAAGATAGTATTTTATTTGGGGGGTTGGTTGTGTGGGTGGTGGGTTTTACTGTTGGGGGGCTTGTTTGTATTTTTTTTACAGGTAGAAGAGCTGATTACTTTGGGGCAATGCCCCGCAAAAGGTCCTTTTAAGGGCTATTGGTAGTTTAGTTTAGTTTAGGCTAGGGTTTTTTTTTATTTTGGGGGGCTTTTTTATTTTAATAGGGCTATTAGATTAGGTGTAATTACTTTAAATTTCTGTAATTTTTTTATTATTTTCTGTAATTATTTTTTTTTTATACTTTAGCTAATTTAATTTAATTTAACTTAGGTAATTGTAGTTAATGTAGGGAATTTATTTAATTGTAGTGTAGTGTTAGGTGTTAGTGTTTCTTAGGTTAGGTTTTAGGTTAGACTTTTTCTCAGCCGGCTCTCCCCGTTGATTCCTATGGGGAAATCGTGCATGAGCACGTTACACCAGCTCACCGCTGACTTAAGCAGCACTGGTATTGGAGTGCTGTAATGAGCACAATTTTGCTCAATGCTCTCTTTTAACAACGGGTTTCTGAACACTCGTAATACCAGCGCTGCAGGTAAGTGATCGGTGAGACAAAACTGCTCGTTAGCACCGCATAGCCTCTAACGCAAAACTTGTAATCTAGGTGAAAGTGTCAAGTCTGTCTAACACTGTGCATAGTGGTTTAGTGCACACTCAGAAATCCTCTCAAATGCTAATACTTTACTCCTTGCAATAACATTTAAAATGCTCAATTAGCACTCTGCGGTAGTTCCCACTGGTGGCTGCCAAAATAAAAATAAAATAAAAATTGTTTTAGTTGTTCTTGCCTCATGGGGCCCCCCTGGCCCATTGGTTCCCTGACAGGAGTCACCCCTGTCACCCCCTGATGGCGGCCCTGCTTGTGATACATAATATATATACAATTGTGATACATAATATATATACACTTGTGATACATAATATATATATATACACTTGTAATACATAATATATATACACTCGTGATATATAATATATATACACTTGTGATACATAATATATATACACTTGTGATACATAATATATATACACTTGTGATACATAATATATATACACTTGTGATACATAATATATATACACTTGTGATACATAATATATATACACTTGTAATACATAATATATATACACTTGTGATACATAATATATATACACTTGTGATACATAATATATATACACTTGTAATACATAATATATATACACTTGTAATACATAATATATATATATATATATACACTTGGAATACATAATATTTATACACTTGTGATACATAATATATATACACTTGCAATACATAATATATATACACTTGTGATACATAATATATATACACTTGCAATACATAATATATATACACTTGTGATACATAATATTTATACACTTGTGATACATAATATATATACACTTGTAATACATAATATATATACACTTGTAATACATAATAGATATACACTTGTAATACATAATATATATACACTTGTGATACATAATATATATACACTTGTAATTAGTGATGTCGCGAATAGTTCGCCGGCAAATAGTTCCCGGCGAACATAGCATGTTCGCGTTCGCCGCAGCGGGTGAAAATATGCGATGTTCGATCCGCCCCCTATTCTTCATCATTGAGTAAACTTTGACCCTTTACCTCACAGTCAGAAGACACATTACAGCCAATCAGCGGCAGACACTCCCTCCCAGACCCTCCCACCTCCTGGACAGCATCCATTTTAGATTCATTTGGAAGCTGCATTCTTAGTGAGAGGAGGGACAGTGTAGCTGCTGCTGATTTAATAGGGAAATCGATAGCTAGGCTAGTGTATTCAGTGTCCACTACAGTCCTGAAGGACTCATCTGATCTCTGCTGTAAGGACAGCACCCCAAAAAGCCCTTTTTAGGGCTAGAACATCAGCCTGCTTTTTTTTTTTTCCTGTGTAATCTAATTGCAGTTGCCTGCCTGCCAGTGTGTGTGTCAGGCTCACAGCGTATACTGTGCCCACTTGCCCAGTGCCACCACTCATATCTGGTGTAACAGTAGTGTAGATTGAAAAAAAACAACACTTGTTTGACTGTGCTAAATAATAGCAGTCAGTTTCCTTCACACGTGTACGTTTCAGGGCCTGCCTGCCAGGGCACAGTGTCACCCCAGTGCAACTCATATCTGGGGTAACAGTAGTGTAGATTTAAAAAAAACAACACTTTTTTGACTGTGTTAAATAATAGCAGTCAGTTTCCTTCACACGTGTGCGTTTCAGTGCCTGCCTGCCAGGGCACAGTGTCACCCCAGTGCAACTCATATCTGGTGTAACAGTAGTGTAGATTTAAAAAAAAACAACACTTTTTTGACTGTGTTAAATAATAGCAGTCAGTTTCCTTCACACGTGTGCGTTTCAGGGCCTGCCTGCCAGGGCACAGTGTCACCCCAGTGCAACTCATATCTGGTGTAACAATAGTGTAGATTTAAAAAAAAACAACACTTTTTTGACTGTGTTAAATAATAGCAGTCAGTTTCCTTCACACGTGTGCGTTTCAGGACCTGCCTGCCAGGGCACAGTGTCACCCCAGTGCAACTCATATCTGGTGTAACAATAGTGTAGATTTAAAAAAAACAACACTTTTTTGACTGTGTTAAATAATAGCAGTCAGTTTCCTTCACACGTGTGCGTTTCAGTGCCTGCCTGCCAGGGCACAGTGTCACCCCAGTGCAACTCATATCTGGTGTAACAGTAGTGTAGATTTAAAAAAAAAAAACACTTTTTTGACTGTGTTAAATAATAGCAGTCAGTTTCCTTCACACGTGTGCGTTTCAGGGCCTGCCTGCCAGGGCACAGTATCACCCCAGTGCAACTCATATCTGGTGTAACAGTAGTGTAGATTTAAAAAAAACAACACTTTTTTGACTGTGTTAAATAATGGCAGTCAGTTTCCTTCACACGTGTGCGTTTCAGTGCCTGCCTGCCAGGGCACAGTGTCACCCCAATGCAACTCATATCTGGTGTAACAGTAGTGTAGATTTAAAAAAAACAACACTTTTTGGACTGTGTTAAATAATAGCAGTCAGTTTCCTTCACACGTGTGCGTTTCAGGGCCTGCCTGCCAGGGCACAGTGTCACCCCAGTGCAACTCATATCTGGTGTAAAAGTAGTGTAGATTTAAAAAAAAAAAACACTTTTTTGACTGTGTTAAATAATAGCAGTCAGTTTCCTTCACACGTGTACGTTTCAGTGCCTGCCTGCCAGGGCACAGTGTCACCCCAGTGCAACTCATATCTGGTGTAACAGTAGTGTAGATTTAAAAAAAACAACACTTTTTTGACTGTGTTAAATAATAGCAGTCAGTTTCCTTCACACGTGTGCGTTTCAGTGCCTGCCTGCCAGGGCACAGTGTCACCCCAGTGCAACTCATATCTGGTGTAACAGTAGTGTAGATTTAAACAAAACAACACTTTTTTGACTGTGTTAAATAATAGCAGTCAGTTTCCTTCACACGTGTGCGTTTCAGTGCCTGCCAGAACACAGTGTCACACCAGTGCAACTCATATCTGGTGTAACAGTAGTGTACATTTAAAAAAAAACACTTTTTTGACTGTGTTAAATAATAGCTGTTAGTTTCCTTCCCACATGTGCGTTTCAGGGCCTGCCTGCCAGGGCACAGTGTCACCCCAGTGCAACTCATATCTGGTGTAACAGTAGTGTAGATTTAAAAAAAACAACACTTTTTTGACTGTGTTAAATAATAGCAGTCAGTTTCCTTCACACGTGTGCGTTTCAGTGCCTGCCAGGGTACAGTGTCACACCAGTGCAACTCATATCTGGTGTAACAGTAGTGTACATTTAAAAAAAATTTTTTGACTGTAATAAATTGAATAGCAGTTAGTTGTCTGCAAGCGTGAGTGTCAGGCCTACAGCGTCTACTCTGCCAACTTCTGCCAGTGCACAGTGCTACTCATATCTGTTGTCACAGTAGCTTGCATGCATAGTACCACCAATCGAAAAAAAAATGACAGGCATAGGCAGGCCACCCCGCAGGGGCCGTTGTGTTCGTGGTGCTGTTATTCCCTTTGGCCCTAGAAAAATGCCCAGTGTTCAGAAGCCACGTACCCCGAACTCGAACATTTCTGAGGACATAGTTGACTGGCTAACACAGGACACCCAATCTTCTACAGCTTCCGCTCGGAACCTTGACGCACCATCCTCCTCCAGCTTAGCTTCGGGCACCTCTCAAATTACCACTCGCCCACCTGCCGCCACCACCAACACTAGCACCACAGCCGCTTCACTTGATCTGTCAGAGGAGTTATTTACACATCAGTTGGAAGAAATGATTGATGAGCAACCATTATTTCCAGAGGATGTAGATAACAGGGATATGTCTCAGTCAGGCAGCATTACACACATGGACGTATGGTGTGATGATGATGATGTTGTACCCGCTGCGGGAGTTTGGTCTGTCACTGTGAAGCGGGCGTAACCCTTACACTACCTGATCGATACAACATCATACCTAATGTTTTAAAGCACGTTACTCCAAACAATTTAGAAATGTTAGGTGATTTATGCCCTTTATGGATTAAAACCAGACTCTGCATCAACTATGTAATTTTCCATGGGAGTTTTGCCATGGATCCCCCTCCGGCATGCCACAGTCCAGGTGTTAGTCCCCTTGAAACAACTTTCCCATCACTATTGTGGCCAGAAAGAGTTCCTGTGGGTTTTAAAATTTGCCTGCCCATTGAAGTCAATGGCGGTTCGCCTGGTTCGCCGGTTCGCGAACTTTTGGGGAAGTAAGCATTCACTGTTCGCGAACCCAAATTTTTAGGTTTGCGACATCACTACTTGTAATACATAATATATATACACTTGTGATACATAATATATATACACTTGTGATACATAATATATATACACTTGTAATACATAATATATATATATATATACACTTGGAATACATAATATTTATACACTTGTGATACATAATATATATACACTTGCAATACATAATATATATACACTTGTGATACATAATATATATACACTTGCAATACATAATATATATACACTTGTGATACATAATATTTATACACTTGTGATACATAATATATATACACTTGTAATACATAATATATATACACTTGTAATACATAATAGATATACACTTGTAATACATAATATATATACACTTGTGATACATAATATATATACACTTGTAATTAGTGATGTCGCGAATAGTTCGCCGGCAAATAGTTCCCGGCGAACATAGCATGTTCGCGTTCGCCGCAGCGGGTGAAAATATGCGATGTTCGATCCGCCCCCTATTCTTCATCATTGAGTAAACTTTGACCCTTTACCTCACAGTCAGAAGACACATTACAGCCAATCAGCGGCAGACACTCCCTCCCAGACCCTCCCACCTCCTGGACAGCATCCATTTTAGATTCATTTGGAAGCTGCATTCTTAGTGAGAGGAGGGACAGTGTAGCTGCTGCTGATTTAATAGGGAAATCGATAGCTAGGCTAGTGTATTCAGTGTCCACTACAGTCCTGAAGGACTCATCTGATCTCTGCTGTAAGGACAGCACCCCAAAAAGCCCTTTTTAGGGCTAGAACATCAGCCTGCTTTTTTTTTTTTCCTGTGTAATCTAATTGCAGTTGCCTGCCTGCCAGTGTGTGTGTCAGGCTCACAGCGTATACTGTGCCCACTTGCCCAGTGCCACCACTCATATCTGGTGTAACAGTAGTGTAGATTGAAAAAAAAACAACACTTGTTTGACTGTGCTAAATAATAGCAGTCAGTTTCCTTCACACGTGTACGTTTCAGGGCCTGCCTGCCAGGGCACAGTGTCACCCCAGTGCAACTCATATCTGGGGTAACAGTAGTGTAGATTTAAAAAAAACAACACTTTTTTGACTGTGTTAAATAATAGCAGTCAGTTTCCTTCACACGTGTGCGTTTCAGTGTCTGCCTGCCAGGGCACAGTGTCACCCCAGTGCAACTCATATCTGGTGTAACAGTAGTGTAGATTTAAAAAAAAACAACACTTTTTTGACTGTGTTAAATAATAGCAGTCAGTTTCCTTCACACGTGTGCGTTTCAGGGCCTGCCTGCCAGGGCACAGTGTCACCCCAGTGCAACTCATATCTGGTGTAACAATAGTGTAGATTTAAAAAAAAACAACACTTTTTTGACTGTGTTAAATAATAGCAGTCAGTTTCCTTCACACGTGTGCGTTTCAGGACCTGCCTGCCAGGGCACAGTGTCACCCCAGTGCAACTCATATCTGGTGTAACAATAGTGTAGATTTAAAAAAAACAACACTTTTTTGACTGTGTTAAATAATAGCAGTCAGTTTCCTTCACACGTGTGCGTTTCAGTGCCTGCCTGCCAGGGCACAGTGTCACCCCAGTGCAACTCATATCTGGTGTAACAGTAGTGTAGATTTAAAAAAAAACAACACTTTTTTGACTGTGTTAAATAATAGCAGTCAGTTTCCTTCACACGTGTGCGTTTCAGGGCCTGCCTGCCAGGGCACAGTATCACCCCAGTGCAACTCATATCTGGTGTAACAGTAGTGTAGATTTAAAAAAAACAACACTTTTTTGACTGTGTTAAATAATGGCAGTCAGTTTCCTTCACACGTGTGCGTTTCAGTGCCTGCCTGCCAGGGCACAGTGTCACCCCAATGCAACTCATATCTGGTGTAACAGTAGTGTAGATTTAAAAAAAACAACACTTTTTTGACTGTGTTAAATAATAGCAGTCAGTTTCCTTCACACGTGTGCGTTTCAGGGCCTGCCTGCCAGGGCACAGTGTCACCCCAGTGCAACTCATATCTGGTGTAAAAGTAGTGTAGATTTAAAAAAAAAAACACTTTTTTGACTGTGTTAAATAATAGCAGTCAGTTTCCTTCACACGTGTACGTTTCAGTGCCTGCCTGCCAGGGCACAGTGTCACCCCAGTGCAACTCATATCTGGTGTAACAGTAGTGTAGATTTAAAAAAAAACAACACTTTTTTGACTGTGTTAAATAATAGCAGTCAGTTTCCTTCACACGTGTGCGTTTCAGGGCCTGCCTGCCAGGGCACAGTGTCACCCCAGTGCAACTCATATCTGGTGTAACAATAGTGTAGATTTAAAAAAAAACAACACTTTTTTGACTGTGTTAAATAATAGCAGTCAGTTTCCTTCACACGTGTGCGTTTCAGGACCTGCCTGCCAGGGCACAGTGTCACCCCAGTGCAACTCATATCTGGTGTAACAATAGTGTAGATTTAAAAAAAACAACACTTTTTTGACTGTGTTAAATAATAGCAGTCAGTTTCCTTCACACGTGTGCGTTTCAGTGCCTGCCTGCCAGGGCACAGTGTCACCCCAGTGCAACTCATATCTGGTGTAACAGTAGTGTAGATTTAAAAAAAAACAACACTTTTTTGACTGTGTTAAATAATAGCAGTCAGTTTCCTTCACACGTGTGCGTTTCAGGGCCTGCCTGCCAGGGCACAGTATCACCCCAGTGCAACTCATATCTGGTGTAACAGTAGTGTAGATTTAAAAAAAACAACACTTTTTTGACTGTGTTAAATAATGGCAGTCAGTTTCCTTCACACGTGTGCGTTTCAGTGCCTGCCTGCCAGGGCACAGTGTCACCCCAATGCAACTCATATCTGGTGTAACAGTAGTGTAGATTTAAAAAAAACAACACTTTTTGGACTGTGTTAAATAATAGCAGTCAGTTTCCTTCACACGTGTGCGTTTCAGGGCCTGCCTGCCAGGGCACAGTGTCACCCCAGTGCAACTCATATCTGGTGTAAAAGTAGTGTAGATTTAAAAAAAAAAACACTTTTTTGACTGTGTTAAATAATAGCAGTCAGTTTCCTTCACACGTGTACGTTTCAGTGCCTGCCTGCCAGGGCACAGTGTCACCCCAGTGCAACTCATATCTGGTGTAACAGTAGTGTAGATTTAAAAAAAACAACACTTTTTTGACTGTGTTAAATAATAGCAGTCAGTTTCCTTCACACGTGTGCGTTTCAGTGCCTGCCTGCCAGGGCACAGTGTCACCCCAGTGCAACTCATATCTGGTGTAACAGTAGTGTAGATTTAAACAAAACAACACTTTTTTGACTGTGTTAAATAATAGCAGTCAGTTTCCTTCAGACGTGTGCGTTTCAGTGCCTGCCAGAACACAGTGTCACACCAGTGCAACTCATATCTGGTGTAACAGTAGTGTACATTTAAAAAAAAACACTTTTTTGACTGTGTTAAATAATAGCTGTTAGTTTCCTTCCCACATGTGCGTTTCAGGGCCTGCCTGCCAGGGCACAGTGTCACCCCAGTGCAACTCATATCTGGTGTAACAGTAGTGTAGATTTAAAAAAAACAACACTTTTTTGACTGTGTTAAATAATAGCAGTCAGTTTCCTTCACACGTGTGCGTTTCAGTGCCTGCCAGGGTACAGTGTCACACCAGTGCAACTCATATCTGGTGTAACAGTAGTGTACATTTAAAAAAAATTTTTTGACTGTAATAAATTGAATAGCAGTTAGTTGTCTGCAAGCGTGAGTGTCAGGCCTACAGCGTCTACTCTGCCAACTTCTGCCAGTGCACAGTGCTACTCATATCTGTTGTCACAGTAGCTTGCATGCATAGTACCACCAATCGAAAAAAAAATGACAGGCATAGGCAGGCCACCCCGCAGGGGCCGTTGTGTTCGTGGTGCTGTTATTCCCTTTGGCCCTAGAAAAATGCCCAGTGTTCAGAAGCCACGTACCCCGAACTCGAACATTTCTGAGGACATAGTTGACTGGCTAACACAGGACACCCAATCTTCTACAGCTTCCGCTCGGAACCTTGACGCACCATCCTCCTCCAGCTTAGCTTCGGGCACCTCTCAAATTACCACTCGCCCACCTGCCGCCACCACCAACACTAGCACCACAGCCGCTTCACTTGATCTGTCAGAGGAGTTATTTACACATCAGTTGGAAGAAATGATTGATGAGCAACCATTATTTCCAGAGGATGTAGATAACAGGGATATGTCTCAGTCAGGCAGCATTACACACATGGACGTATGGTGTGATGATGATGATGTTGTACCCGCTGCGGGAGTTTGGTCTGTCACTGTGAAGCGGGCGTAACCCTTACACTACCTGATCGATACAACATCATACCTAATGTTTTAAAGCACGTTACTCCAAACAATTTAGAAATGTTAGGTGATTTATGCCCTTTATGGATTAAAACCAGACTCTGCATCAACTATGTAATTTTCCATGGGAGTTTTGCCATGGATCCCCCTCCGGCATGCCACAGTCCAGGTGTTAGTCCCCTTGAAACAACTTTCCCATCACTATTGTGGCCAGAAAGAGTTCCTGTGGGTTTTAAAATTTGCCTGCCCATTGAAGTCAATGGCGGTTCGCCTGGTTCGCCGGTTCGCGAACTTTTGGGGAAGTAAGCATTCACTGTTCGCGAACCCAAATTTTTAGGTTTGCGACATCACTACTTGTAATACATAATATATATACACTTGTGATACATAATATATATACACTTGTGATACATAATATATATACACTTGTAATACATAATATATATACACTTGTGATACATAATATATATACACTTGTGATACATAATATATATACACTTGTAATACATAATATATATTTATATACACTTGTAATACATAATATATATACACTTGTGATACATAATATATATACACTTGTGATACATAATATATATACACTTGTGATACATAATATATATACACTTGTAATACATAATATATATACACTTGTAATACATAATATATATATATATACACTTGTAATACATAATATATATACACTTGTGATACATAATATATATACACTTGTGATACATAATATATATACACTTGTGATACATAATATATATACACTTGTGATACATAATATATATACACTTGTGATACATAATATATATACACTTGTAATACATAATATATATACACACGTAATAAATAATATATATACCCTTGTGATACATAATATATATACACTTGTGATACATAATATATATACACTTGTAATACATAATATATATACACTTGTAATACATAATATATATATATACACTTGTAATACATAATATATATACACTTGTGATACATAATATATATACACTTGTGATACATAATATATATACACTTGTGATACATAATATATATACACTTGTGATACATAATATATATATACACTTGTGATACATAATATATATACACTTGTAATACATAATATATATATATACACTTGTAATATATAATATATATACACTTGTAATACATAATATATATATATATACACTTGTAATACATAATATATATACACTTGTGATACATAATATATATACACTTGTGATACATAATATATATACACTTGTGATACATAATATATATACACTTCTTATACATAATATATATACACTTGTGATACATAATATATATACACTTGTGGTACATAATATATATATACACTTGTGATACATAATATATATACACTTGTAATACATAATATATATATATACACTTGTAATACATAATATATATATATATATATATATATATATATATATATATATACACTTATAATACATAATATATATATATATACACTTTTAATACATAATATATATACACTTGTGATACATAATATATATACACTTGTAATACATAATATATATACACTTGTAATACATAATATATATACACTTGTAATACATAATATATATATATACACTTGTAATACATAATATATATACACTTGTGATACATAATATATATACACTTGTGATACATAATATATTTACACTTGTGATACATAATATATATACACTTGTGATACATAATATATATACACTTGTGATACATAATATATATACACTTGTGATACATAATATATATACACTTGTGATACATAATATATATACACTTGTGATACATAATATATATACACTTGTAATACATAATATATATATACACTTGTAATACATAATATATATATACACTTGTGATACATAATATATACACTTGTAATACATAATATATATATATACACTTGTAATACATAATATATATACACTTGTGATACATAATATATATATACACTTGTAATACATAATATATATACACTTGTGATACATAATATATATACACTTGTAATACATAATATATATACACTTGTGATACATAATATATATACACTTGTGATACATAATATATATACACTTGTGATACATAATATATATACACTTGTGATACATAATATAGATACACTTGTAATACATAATATATATATATATATATATATACACTTGTGATACATAATATATATACACTTGTGATACATAATATATATACACTTGTAATACATAATATATATATACACTTGTAATACATAATATATATACACTTGTGATACATAATATATATACACTTGTAATACATAATATATATACACTTGTAATACATAATATATATACACTTGTGATACATAATATATATACACTTGTGATACATAATATATATACACTTGTGATACATAATATATATACACTTGTGATACATAATATAGATACACTTGTAATACATAATATATATACACTTGTGATACATAATATATATACACTTGTGATACATAATATATATACACTTGTAATACATAATATATATACACTTGTGATACATAATATATATACACTTGTGATACATAATATATATACACTTGTAATACATAATATATATACACTTGTGGGGTTCAGGACTTTAGAGTCTGCTCTGCTCTGTGCAACAGGATTGTTTTTTTGTTTTTAATCAGCGTTATGGTTAAAGGGACATGAAACACTCATTTTTTTCTTCCATGATTCAAATACAACATACAATTATAAACAACTTTCCAATTTACTTCTATTATCAAAAATGCTTTGTTTTTTTATGTCCTTTATTGCAGGAGCAGCGATGCACTACTATGAGCTAGCTGGACACATTAGGTAAGCCAATGACAAGAAGTGTCCACATGTGCAACTAGCAATCAGCAGCTAGCTCCCAGTAGTGCTTTGCAACTCCTGAGTCTTCCTAGGTATTCTTTTCAAGAATGGATATCAAAAGAACAAAGCAAATTAAAAAATAGAAGTAAATTGTAAAGTTGTTTAAAATTGCATGCTCTATTTGAATCATGCAAGAAATGTTTTTGTTTCTTATCCCTTTTAGGTTATGTTTTATAGATTCCATTTTCACTAACTCCCTGTGCAATGGCATAACTCCAAACACTCCCAGAAAGAGAACCATTGTACCTGTTGCTGCCAGCGCTGAGCAGGGTTTGGTTCAATCTGTTGTGTACTCTGCCAGATCTGCATCTTGTTCATTCTTGGGGGGATATTTATCAAAGCCTCAACTATGCTGCATTCACTGGCACCAATACGCTCGCCTAACATTGCGGCCGTGGACCTGAATCCAATCTCCATATTTATAAAAAAAAAAAACAGCAAAAAGCCGCACACCAAGTACTGGGCAAGTCATCGATCTCGCTGCTATTCGGCTTTTTACCAACTTTATTTATACCCTGTCACTAAACGCCGCAAATTTGCTAAAATGTTTAACCCCTATTCCACTGCTCCCGGAGCCCTCCGCAATTAAATAAAGTTATTAACCCCCATCCCGCTGCTCCCGACACCGCCACAACCTAAATTTAATGTATTAACCTCTATCCCGCCGCACCCGGACCCCGCCGCCACTAAATAAACGTATTAACCCCTAAACCTCTGGCCTCCCACATCACTACCATTAACTAAACCTATTAACTCCTAAACCGCCAGCCCCCCACATTGCCATAAACTAAATTAAGCTATTAACCCCTAAACCTAACAACCCGCTAACTTTATATTAAAATTACAACATCCCTATCTTAAAATAAATTTAAACTTACCTGTAGAATTAAAAGAAACTATATTAAACTATTAATTAACCTACCCTATTATACTAAAATTACATTAAACTAGCAATTAAATTAAAGGGACATAATACTCATATGCTAAATCACTTAAAACTAATGCAGTATAACTGTAAAAAGCTGACAGGAAAATATCACCTGAGCATCTCTATGTAAAAAAGGAAGATATTTTACCTCACAATTGCCTCAGCTCAGCAGAGTAAGTTCTGTGTAAAAAGTTATACTCAGCTGGAGCCCAGCTGCAGGTAAAAAAAATAAAAAAATGAAGAAATGAACAGAAGCCAATCAGCATCAGCAGTGCTGAGGTCATGAAATCTTTTACCGTGATCTCATGAGATTTGACTTAACTCTCATGAGATTTCATTGTAAACTTCCTTACACTGAATAGGGAAATAACATGAGAGTGCACGAGGCTCAACCCTTCGGCTGTCCCGGGACAGACATTTTGATATGCTGCTTAGAAGTCCTTTACAATGGGATGTGACTACTGAGAAACTTTTGAGGTGAAATATCTTTCTTTTTTACATAGAGATGTTCAGGTGATATTTATTAGTCAGCTTTTTACAGCTATACTGCATCACTTTCAAGTGTTTAAACATTTGGGTGTTATGGCCTTTTAACTATATTACATATTAAAAAAAAAAAACCTAACCCTACTCAAATTATTTAAATCTACTATTAAAAATGAATAAATTACAAAAAAAACCCCACTAAATTACGAGGAAAAAAAAACACAGTATCAAAAATAAAAACAAATTACACCTAATCTAATAGCCCTATCAAAATACCCCCCCCCCCCAAAAAAATAAAAAAACCCTAGCCTACAATAAACTACCAATAGCCCTTAAAAGGGCCTTTAATGGGGCATTGCCCCAAAGAAATCAGCTCTTTTACCTGTAAAAAAAAAAATACAAACACCCCCAACAGTAAAACCCACCACCCAACCAACCAACCCCCCCAAATATAAAGCCTATCTAAAAAAAACTAAGCTCCCCATTGCCCTGAAAAGGGCATTTGTATGGGCATTGCCCATAAAATGGCATTTAGCACTTTTACCTGCCCAGACCATACTCTAAAAATAAAACCCATCCAAAAACCCTTAAATTAACCTAACACTAACCCCCGACGATCCACTTACAGTTTTTGAAGTTCTGCTTGAAGGATCCATCCAGCTGGCAAGAAGTCTTCATCCTGGCGGCCTCTTTTATCTTCATCCATCCAGCAAAGTCTTCATCCATGCGGCCTCTTCTATCTTCATTCATCCGGCGCAGAGCGGGTCCATCCTGAAGACATCCGGTGCAGAGCTCCTCTTCAATACGGTCGCCGCCGTAAACTGGAACTTGAATGCAAGTGACATCATCCAAGATGGCGTCCCTTGCATTCATATTGTCTGAAAGGTTCCAATCAGCCAATAGGATTTGAGCAGCTCTCATCCTATTGGCTGTTCCAAATAGTGTTTATTTAAGGGTTTTATTTTTAGAGTAGGGTCTGGGCAGGTAAAAGAGCTAAATGCCCTTTTAAGGGCAATGTCCATACAAATGACCTTTTCAGGGCAATGGGGATCTTAGGTTTTTTAGATAGGCTTTTTATTGGGGGGGTTGGTTGGTTGGGTGGTGGGTTTTACTGTTGGGGGGTGTTTGTATTTTTTTTACAGGTAAAAGAGCTGATTTATTTGGGCAATGCCCTGCAAAACGCCCTTTTAAGGGCCATTGGTAGTTTATTGTAGGCTGGGGGGGGGTTATTTTGGGGGGGCTTTTTTATTTTTATAGAGCTATTAGATTAGGTGTAATTCGTTTTTATTTTTGATACTGTGGTTTGTTTTTTTCCGTAATTTAGCGGGGTTTTTTTGTAACAGCGTTTATTTTTTTTTGTAATTTTGTGATTTTTAATAGTAGATTTAAATAATTTGAGTAGGGTTAGGGTTTTTTAATATGTAATATAGTTAATTTATTTGCTAGTTTAATGTAATTTTAGTATAATATTTAGGGTAGGTTAAATAATAGTTTAGAATTAGTTTCTTTTAATTCTACAGGTAAGTTTAAATTTATTTTAAGATAGGGATGTTGTAATTTTAATTTAAAGTTAGCGGGTTGTTAGGTTTAGTGGTTAATAGCTTAATTTAGTTTATGGCGATGTGGGGGCTGGCGGTTTAGGGGTTAATAGGTTTAGTTAATGGTAGTGATATGGGAGGCCAGAGGTTTAGGGGTTAATACATTTATTTAGTGGTGGGGGGGGTCCGGGAACGGCGGGATAGGGGTTAATACATTTATTTAGTTGCGGCGGTGTCTGGGAGTGGCAGACTAGGGGTTAATAAATGTATTTAGTGACGACGGGGCCCAGAAGCGGCGGGATAAGGGTTAATACCTTTTACTTAGGTTGCAGCGATGTCAGGGTGGCAGATTAGGGGGTTTAGACTCGGGGCTTATGTTAGGGTGCTAGGTGTAAATGTTACTGGTTTTCTACCATTGAAATCAATGGGATATCTGGCAGCATCGAACATAAGCTTTCGCTGCTTTCCGACTCCCATTGATTCCTATGGCATCCGCTGCTTCCAGGGTGGCGGATTGAAAACCAGGTACGCTGGGCTGGACACGCAATCAAATAAAGAAGTATGCATAAAAAATGTAATAAATCTTTCTAAATATGACCTTACAACCACAGAGATAGAGGTATTGGGTCTAGGTTTGGGCTTTGCCCCCACCACTCATTTTGGCCTGTTCGGCACCGTCCATGATGTAAATAAGTTTGTGAGAAAGCTAACTCTTAAAAATCATTTCTCAGAATCCCAGGACGGTGTTGAACAGGTCAACCATGAAGAGTCACAGGTACATCAACCTATAAGTAAAAATCAGCTTCCCTTTGATGAACAATGTCTAATATTAGACCTTACTACAATGCTGAATGAAAACATAGTAGAGGAGGAGGTAAAAACAATTCCCCCAGTGTTCAAACCAAGCATGAAAAAAAGTGCCTTTTACCCTGTAAATAGCAGAAGTAAAAGTATAGAAGTATTCCAAACAAACTAAAAATATTATCAGAGAAAGTGGCAAATGAAAAAACTACTAGAGACATACACAGACAGAATTTAACACGTGAACAACATATAACCCTAAAAAAGTTGGGGGACAATACAAATATTGTAATAAAGGAATCGGATAAAGGAGGGAATGTAGTGGTCATGGACCGTGAATACTACATATCAGATGCCCTCCGACAGTTAAATGATGATGAAGTATATGTTAAATTAACTTTTAACCCTACGCATAAATTCAGAGCCCAATTAGCCGATATTCTTGTACTAGGCCAACAAGCAGGGGCCTTCAAAGAATCGCTGCTTGATACTCTACTGCCCGCTAATCCATATACAACTATCTTTCATTTTGTCCCTAAATTGCATAAGGACAGTAAAAATACTGTAATGAATCCAGTGCTCAGTTACCAGAAAAAGGTTTAAATGTAGCTCTTTTGTCTAACAATTTCTGCAAACACAGACTCAGTTTGGTCAGAAAAGGAAACAGTGAGCAATTAATTGCCAGTAGGAGTGGATACAAGGTAACACAAATTACCTCTAAACAGAAGTATAATGAACAAGGTTATTGTATGAATTCACTATAGTAATCAAATGTCACAGTTGTATTCCAGATAGTAAAGTAGAATCCTTCACACACATTCACCCCATAAAATATTTACAGTCTCAAACACACAGTCTGTCTCAGGTTGATAAATAAACTTATGAACAGCTGAGTCTGGAAACAGGAATGTAACTTACACAGAGCTGAGGAGTAGCAGGTAGTCCGGATTAACTTTGAAGTAATGGTAGCTGAGTAAGAGGACAAATCCTAGTAAGCTATAAGCAGATAGAAAGTTACAGGAACGTTTTACCTGAGAGGCTTCACGGAGGAGCAGCGGTGCTGTATTGAAGGCTTGCGGTGAATGTGTGACTCACTTCCGGATAGCAGAAACAGAAGTTGGAGAGTAGCTGTGGTATCGCGGTCAGTGATGGAAACTGACAGGCGCTGCAAAGGGAGAGCTGCAAATGGATTTTCCAGTAGCGGTTATGCACAGGTAAATAGGGCAGAAAGATAATCACTCTGGAACAAAAGTAGATCCACAAGGTCAAACTGTGGATAGTTGATAGAGATCCCCTGAGGGTTCTAGGAATTGGTAATGGACCTGAAGTTGTGGCAAAAGGTTACAAACGAAAGGCTGCTTGTATTCTCAATAATCAGGCAAGGTATGGAAGTAGGAGGCTCCCTTTTAAAGGAGTGAAGTGCATGCAGGGAGATACCTTAAAGGTATATCACATATCCCCCACCTCAAGGGCAGGTGACAACAGAACGGTGATTGGGCTTCCCAGGATACCGTTGATGGAAAGCGGAGAGTAGAGCAGGCGCATGAACATCCTTATGAGACTCCCAGGAGTTGCTTTCAGGGCCATAGCCCTTCCATTGGATCAGGTACTGGACAATTCCGCGACGGATTCGGGAGTCAAGGATGGACTCGACCTCGTACTCCAACTGATCTTTGTGGTAGATAGGTGGAGGTGGAGGAACCTGGCGAAGAGAGAGGTCAGCATCATAAGGCTTGATCAAGGACACATGAAACGTAGGATGAACAGTTAGATCTTTTGGCAAAGTCAACCGAACAGCGTTCGGGTTGACGACGGCCTCAATGGGAAACGGACCAATAAATTGATTGTCTAACTTTTTGCAAGGTACACTAAGTTTCAAATACTTGGTAGACAATAAAACCATGTCACCTATCTTGTAGGTGGGACTTGGGGAATGATGTAAGTCGTAATACTTCTTTTGATGTTCCCGAGCTTCCAAGAGATACGTCTTAAGCAATTGGAGTCTATCCTGTAAAGTGTTACTGAACTCTTGAGCCCCTGGACAATTCACTGTAGTAGGAGATAATGTGATAGTGGTTGGGTGGAACCCATATGTAGCAAAGAATGGCGTGACTTTGGTTGAAGATGAGATAGAATTATTATAAGAGAATTCCGCCATCGGAAGGTAATCAACCCAATCGTCCTGAAGATGACTCAGATAACACCGTAGGAATTGTTCCAATGTCTGGTTCAACCGTTCAGTCAGACCATTTGACTGAGGATGAAAAGCAGTGGTGTATCGTGTATCTATTTGTAGGAGTTTACACAGAGACCTCCAGAATGCTGAGGTGAACTGAGTACCCCGATAAGTGATGATAGTAGTAGGTAAGCCATGCAATCTGACTATATTGTCGAGAAATACCTTTGCAGTGATGATGGCTGTAGGTAAACTCTTAAGTGGAATGAAATGACCAAGTTTTGTTAAATGGTCTATAACCACTAGAATGGTAGTGTGGTTTCGTGAAACTGGAAGGTCTACAATGAAATCCATTGATATGGTGGACCATGGCATATCTGGTACGGGTAGATTAACTAATAAACCAATAGGTTTTTTGTGTGCCACTTTATTTCTTGCACAGGTATCACATGTTTTTAAATGGTGTATGACGTCTAGTTTCAACTGAGGCCACCAAAAGTATCGTTTTATTAAATCAGTAGTTTTTTGTACTCCTTTATGTCCAGACAAAACACTGTCATGAAAATGATTCAATATCACCTTCCTAAGAGCTTTGGGGACATATATCCTATTATTATGGTATAGTAAACCTGTTGTGGAATCATTCTCACAAGCTGCTGGGTGATCAGTCTCTTTCTGTGTTTCGAGGAGTATGTCTTTTTCAAGGTTAGAAAGTGAACTTATAAATTTCTCTTCTGGAATGATAGGATTGAGGTTTTCAGAATGGTTCACTAAATCGGACATTCTAGAAAGAGCATCCGCTTTAATATTAGTGTGTCCTGGTCGGTACGTAATCATAAAATTAAAACGATCCAAAAAGAGAGACCACCTGACTTGGCGTGCTGAGAGAGTCTTACTTTTCTTCAAATATTCAAGGTTTTTGTGGTCAGTAAAAATGAGAAAAGGTTCTTTTGCACCTTCTAATAAATGCCTCCAATGTTCTAAGGAACTTTTAATTGCTAAAAGTTCCTTATCACCAATGCTATAGTTGGATTCGGCTGGAAGTAGAGTTCTGGAGTAAAAGGCCACAGGGTGTGTTTCTTGATTTCTTTTTCCTTTTTGTGATAGCACTGCTCCTATGCCAGTGTTGGAGGCATCAACTTCTACAATGAATTGGGATTGGTAATCCGGTAAAGTCAGTACCGGTGCTGTGGAGAAACAGTGTTTAAGTTTGTTGAAAGCTTTTTCAGCTTCTTCATTCCAATGGTATTTATGGGTTTTTCTTGTAAGTTGTGTTAATGGTCGTACAATAGTAGAAAAGTCTTTGATGAACTTTCTGTAGAAGTTCGAGAAACCCAGAAACCTCTGCAGTGCTCGAACAGATCGTGGTATGGTCCAATCCTGGATAGCTTTTATTTTTTCAGGATCCATTTGGACCATATGAGGTGATAGGATATAACCAAGGAATTTAATTTGCTTGACATGAAAATTACATTTTTCCAGTTTAGCGAATAATCTATGTTGTCTTAAGCGGGTCAGAACCCAGCGCACGTGTTTCTCGTGGTCTTGTAAGTTGGTGGAATAGATAAGGATATCATCCAGATAAATCACAACACATATATCCATTAAATCTCGGAATATCTCATTAATGAAGTGTTGGAAAGTTGCTGGTGCGTTACTTAAGCCAAATGGCATAACGTTGTACTGAAATAACCCATAACGGGTACGAAAAGCTGTTTTCCATTCATCTCCTTTCTTGATCCGAATTAAATTGTACGCCCCCTTTAAGTCTAATTTAGTATAAATGGTGGCATTGGTGAGTCTTTCCAGTAATTCTGGTATTAGAGGCAAAGGGTAACGGTTTTTAACTGTAATCGCGTTTAAGGCTCTGTAATCTATTATGGGTCTTAAACTTAAATCTTTATTTTTAACAAAAAATATACCAGCTGCAGCTGGTGATGTGGAGTGTGAAATAAAACCCTTTTTAAGGTTATCGTCTAAGTATGAACGCAAATGAGTGAGCTCATCCTGGGACAGAGGATATATTTTGCCATAGGGTATTTGAGATCCTGGTATTATTTCTATGGGGCAATCAAATTCACGGTGTGGTGGCAAAGATTCAGCCTCTTTCATATCAAATACGTCTACCAAATCAGAATATGCCGTTGGTACACCATTCTCAATAGAAGATATGGAACAGTGTGGGTAACATGTATTTGTGCAGTATTCAGATCTTAAACTTATCTCATCCTTTAACCAATTAATGCTTGGATTATGTGTCTTTAACCACTTGTATCCCAAGATAACAGTGTGCCTATCAATAGGAATAATATCATATGTAAGATATTCTTTGTGACCATCTTTAGTTGTTGTGAGTAAGGGAATAGTATGGTGTGTAATTGGGCCCTTCTGTATCAGAGTACCATCTATTAACTTCACAAAAACTGGTTGCTGTTTACACACTATGGGAATTTTATTTTTCTTAACAAAAGCAACATCAATGTATATTCCTGAAGCCCCGGAATCTATTAATGCTTCACTCTGGATGTGGAGTCGGTCCCACTGTAGGGAGAGAGAAACAGTGAGCTGGGTAGCAATAGTTAAATTACATAATGATGTTACATTCATGGCCTTACCCTTCTTTTGTTTTGCTAGGAGGGGGCAAGTTGAGACTGTGGGGGCTAGTTATCAAGCCGTCTACTTTTCTGGCTTCGCCGGCCCAATACGTCCGCCTAAGCTCGCCTACCTTCGCCGCCGCGGACCTTGAATACGTTCGCCTAAGTTATCAAATAAAGCTGTCAAAAAGCCGCGGGGCGATGAGCAGCGGACTGTGACAGTTATCACTCATCCGATCTCGCTGCCCTTCGGCTTTTTCCCAGCTTTATTGCTAGCCTGTCACTAAGCACTCACACTAAACTACACTGTTCTACCCCCTATACCGGCGCCCCCGGAGCCCCCCGCAACTCAATAAAGTTACTAACCCCTAAACCGCCGCTCCTAGACCCCGCCGCAAGTCTTATAAATGTATTAACCCCTAAACCGCCGCTCCCGGACACCGCTGCCACCTACATTATACCTAGTAACCCCTATCCTGCCCCCCCTATACCGTCGCCCTCTATTATAAAATTATTAACCCCTATCCTGCTGATCCCGCACCTCTTCGCAACTAAATAAATAGTTTAACCCCTAAACCGCCGCTCCATGAACCCGCCGCAACCTATAATAAATTTATTAACCCCTATCCTGCCCCCCACTACGCCGCCGCCACTGTAATAAAATGATTAACCCCTAAACCTAAGTCTAACCCTAACCCTAACGCCCCCCTAACTTAAATATTAATTAAATAAATCTAAATAAATTAACTCTTATTAACTAAATGAATCCTATTTAAAACTAAATACTTACTTATAAAATAAACCCTAATATAGCTACAATATAAATAATAATTATATTCTAGCTATCTTAGGATTTATTTTTATTTTACAGGTACCTTTCAATTTATTTTAACCATGTACAATAACTATTAAATAGTTATTAACTATTTAATAGCTTACCTAGCTAAAATAAAGAGAAATGTACCTGTGAAATAAATCCTAACCTAAGTTACAATTACACCTAACACTACACTATACTTTAATAAATTATTCCTATTTAAACTAAATACTTACCTGTAAAATAAACCCTAAGATAGCTACAATATAATTAATAATTATATTCTAGCTATCTTAGGATTTATATTTATTTTACAGGTAACTTTGTATTTATTTTAGCTAGTTAGAATAGTTATTAAATAGTTATTAACTATTTAATAACTACCTAGCTAAAAGAAATATAAAATTACCTGTAAAATAAATCCTAACTTAAGTTACAATTAAACCTAATACTACACTATCATTAAATTAACTAAATAAACTACCTACAAAGAACTACAATGAAATACAATTACATAAACTAACTAAAGTACAAAAAATAAAAAAAGCTAAGTTACAAAAAATAAAAAATTAAGTTACAAACATGTTCAAAATATTACAACAATTTTAAGCTACTTACACCTAATCTAAGCCCCCTAATAAAATAACAAACCCCCCCAAAATAAAAAAAATCCCTACCCTATTCTAAATTACATAAATTTCAAAGCTCTTTTACCTTACCAGCCCTTAAAAGGGCCATTTGTGGGGGCATGCCCCAAAAAGTTCAGCTCTTTTGCCTGTAAAAGAAAAATACAACCCCCCCCAACATTAAAACCCACCACCCACATACCCCTAATCTAACCCAAACCCCCCTTACAAAAACCTAACGCTAATCCCCTGAAGATCATCCTACCTTGAGTCGTCTTCACTCAGCCGAGCCACCGATGGAACTGAAGAGGACATCCGGAGCGGAAGAAGTTAATCCTCCAAGCGGCGCTGAAGAAATCTTCCATCCGATGAAGTCATCATCCAGGCGGCGCTGAAGAAGTCTTCGATCCGGCCGATGTCATCTTCAAAGAGGCGCTGAAGAGGTCTTCTATCCGGGCGAAGTCATCTTCCAAGCCGGGTCTTGAATCTTCCTTCCGCCGACGCGGAACCACCTTCTTCACCGACGGACTACGACGAATGACGGCTCCTTTAAGGGACGTCATCCAAGATGGCGTCCCCTCAATTCCGATTGGCTGATAGGATTCTATCAGCCAATCGGAATTAAGGTAGGAAAATCTGATTGGCTGATGGAATCAGCCAATCAGATTCAAGTTCAATCCGATTGGCTGATCCAATCAGCCAATCAGATTGAGCTCGCATTCTATTGGCTGATCGGAACAGCCAATAGAATGCGAGCTCAATCTGATTGGCTGATTCCATCAGCCAATCAGATTTTTCCTACCTTAATTCCGATTGGCTGATAGAATCCTATCAGCCAATCGGAATTGAGGGGACGCCATCTTGGATGACGTCCCTTAAAGGAGCCGTCATTCGTCGTAGTCCGTCGGTGAAGAAGGTGGTTCCGCGTCGGCGGAAGGAAGATTCAAGACCCGGCTTGGAAGATGACTTCGCCCGGATAGAAGACCTCTTCAGCGCCTCTTTGAAGATGACATCGGCCGGATCGAAGACTTCTTCAGCGCCGCCTGGATGATGACTTCATCGGATGGAAGATTTCTTCAGCGCCGCTTGGAGGATTAACTTCTTCCGCTCCGGATGTCCTCTTCAGTTCCATCAGTGGCTCGGCTGAGTGAAGACGACTCAAGGTAGGATGATCTTCAGGGGATTAGTGTTAGGTTTTTGTAAGGGGGTTTGGGTTAGATTAGGGGTATGTGGGTGGTGGGTTTTAATGTTGGGGGGGGGGTTTGTATTTTTCTTTTACAGGCAAAAGAGCTGAACTTTTTGGGGCATGCCCCCACAAATGGCCCTTTTAAGGGCTGGTAAGGTAAAAGAGCTTTGAAATTTATGTAATTTAGAATAGGGTAGGGATTTTTTTTTATTTTGGGGGGGTTTGTTATTTTATTAGGGGGCTTAGATTAGGTGTAAGTAGCTTAAAATTGTTGTAATATTTTGAACATGTTTGTAACTTAATTTTTTATTTTTTGTAACTTAGCTTTTTTTATTTTTTGTACTTTAGTTAGTTTATGTAATTGTATTTCATTGTAGTTCTTTGTAGGTAGTTTATTTAGTTAATTTAATGATAGTGTAGTATTAGGTTTAATTGTAACTTAAGTTAGGATTTATTTTACAGGTAATTTTGTATTTCTTTTAGCTAGGTAGTTATTAAATAGTTAATAACTATTTAATAACTATTCTAACTAGCTAAAATAAATACAAAGTTACCTGTAAAATAAATATAAATCCTAAGATAGCTATAATATAATTATTAATTACATTGTAGCTATCTTAGGGTTTATTTTACAGGTAAGTATTTATTTTTAAATAGGAATAATTTATTAAAGTATAGTGTAGTGTTAGGTGTAATTGTAACTTAGGTTAGGATTTATTTCACAGGTACATTTCTCTTTATTTTAGCTAGGTAAGCTATTAAATAGTTAATAACTATTTAATAGCTATTGTACATGGTTAAAATAAATTGAAAGGTACCTGTAAAATAAAAATAAATCCTAAGATAGCTAGTATATAATTATTATTTATATTGTAGCTATATTAGGGTTTATTTTAAAGGTAAGTATTTAGTTTTAAATAGGATTCATTTAGTTAATAAGAGTTAATTTATTTAGATTTATTTAATTAATATTTAAGTTAGGGGGCGTTAGGGTTAGGGTTAGGTTTAGGGGTTAATAATTTTATTACAGTGGCGGCGGCGTAGTGGGGGGCAGGATAGGGGTTAATAAATTTATTATAGGTGGCGACGGTGTAGGGGGGGCAGATTAGGGGTTAATAAATGTATTATAGGTGGCGACGGTGTAGGGGGGGCAGGATAGGGGTTAATACATTTAATATAGGTTGCGGCGGGTTCAGGGAGCGGCGGTTTAGGGGTTAATACATTTATTATAGTTGCGGTGGGCTCCGGGAGCGGCGGTTTAGGGGTTAATATGTATAGAGTAGCTTGCGGTGGGCTCCGGGAGCGGCGGTTTAGGGGGTAATAACTTTATTTAGTTGCGGCGGTGTAGGGGGGGTCAGATTAGTGGTGTTTAGACTCGGGGTACATGTTAGGGTGTTAGGTGTAGACAGCTCCCATAGAAATCAATGGGATGTCTGTCAGCAGCGAACTTGTACTTTCGCTATGGTCAGACTCCCATTGATTCCTATGGGATCCGCCGCCTCCAGGCTGGCGCTTTGAAAACCAGGTACGCTGGGCCGTAAAAGTGCCGAGCGTACCTGCTAGTTTTTTGATAGCTAGCAAAAGTAGTGAGAATGTGCCGCACTTGTGTGCGGAACATCTGGAGTGACGTAAGAATCGATCTGTGTCGGACTGAGTCCGGCGGATCGAAGCTTACGTCACAAAATTCTACTTTTGCCGGTCTCGAGCCTTTGATAACTAAGGCGTATCAGCCTCGCCACAAATACGCTGCGGAATACGCAGCGTATTTGAGGTTGACGGCTTGATAACTAGGCCCCTGTGTGCTCCTTGTGAGCGCAGTACAGGCATAAGTTTCCTAATCTTCTTCTTATTTTCTCCTCTTGAGTCAGAGGTCCTTTGATTGCCCCAATCTCCATTGGGGTGCTGGTAGCCAAATTTCTGTCCTGGGTGTACGATGAGGGATAGATGCGCTTAACAGAGGGGTCATACATGCCTTTTTCAGCTTTTCTCTCCCTCAGACGTCTATCCAACGTAGTGCTTAACTTAATTAAACCAGTAAGTGTTTCAGGAAGTTCCAGTCGAGAGAGTTCATCTTTTAAGGATTCGGACAACCCTAGGCGGAACTTGTTACGGAGGCTTACCTCATTCCATAATGAGTCAGAGGCCCACATCTGGAAATCGGTAGTGTATTCCTCTACAGTCCGTTTCCCTTGTTTGAGTGACCGAAGTTTAGTCTCAGCTTGTAGTTGGCTGTTTGAGTCTTCATAAAGATTTGTCATTGCTGCA